>NC_083607.1:12412941-12714558 GCF_029168945.1 Cannabis sativa
TACTTATAATCTAAAAATAAAATAAAATAAAATTTTAAAGTAATTATATTTAGAATTTAATCAAGTTATCATAAAGTAAGTGTAATTATAAAGTAAGTACAAATGAGCATAAGATATTAAAATAGCATAAAATTAAAATTTTTTTATCTTTTCTTCATCTCTTTGGTTATACACCAAAGATAGGATAGAACAATTGTATTTGTATTATCACATAGTGATAATTTATTTTTTTTTCAATTTTACACATGCACGAAATACCTTAGACCCGTTTGGAGAGGCTGAGTCAGTAAGGACTCTTAAATACGCTTCTCCAAATTATCCAGGACTGTTTGTCCGCATGGATAGTTTGGGCTTGTTTTATACTTATAGTATGATCTATTGCTTATTTGATTATTTTATTAGTAGATATTTTGGTACAACGTCTTCTTACACGTTCTTGTAAGTCGGCAAACTTAATTACTACAAGTTTGCTAACTTATAAGAACTGTGGGGAGGTGCTGCCGAAATTTTTACAAAAATGAAATAATCTTAAGAGCGTAGATTGCACTATATGTATATTACAAACCTGAATGGGATAGGTTCTTTACCCTTTTAGTAATGGAGTGAGAAGGTGGATTAGGACACTTGCACATTTTTTTGTTTGTTTTTAAATTGTTTTTGTTAAATACTTCGTAGTGGAGGATGCCTGCCAACCGAAGTTGGATGAAGGCGCACGGGCGCTCTGCAGAGTTTCGAAGTGGCGTTGACGAGTTCGTTGCGGTAGCAACGAACCACGTGAACGCTGACGGATTAGCTCGATGCCCATGCATGCGTTGTTTGAATGTGAATTTCCACACACCTGCAACTATAAGGGTTCATTTATTTCTCAGCGGGATCCAACCTTCGTACAACCCCTAGTATTTCCACGGGGAGACTTTCTCTCAGCCCGCAGTTGAACTTCCTGAAAATGACGAAGAGGAAATGGCAGATGTGTTGGCGGACATGTTAAGAGGGGACCCTGGGTTTGACGAATCTGCTAACACTACTGATTCTTTCAATGAACCCCCTATCAACGACAACAACAAGTTCGATGACTTGTTTAAGGAGATGGAGGCTGAGTTATATCCAGGTTGCAAAAAATCAGCTCTCAATGCACTGGTAAAGCTTATGCACTGCAAGGTTTTGAATAGGTGGAGCAACCACTCTTTCGATATGTTGCTGTCCATCTTGATTGATCTATTTCCAGAGGGGACAAAATTACCGAAGTCGCATTATGAGTCGAAGATGCGATTGCGCAATCTAGGTTTGGGTTACGACTCAATAGATGTGTGCAAGTATAATTGTGCTATTTTCTGGAAGGAGAATGAGAAGAAGGAGTTTTGCCCTGTATGTGGCGAATCACTCAATAGATGTATTAATGTGTAACTTTTTGCAGACCAAGTTTGTCCTCCCACGAGATAACCCTACATTCGTAGACTACGGTGAGTACGAGATGTCAAAGGGTTTACGTGACTGGAGGGCAGACTGCAAGAAGAAGTGGATACAAAACATTGAGGAGCTTGGACAGGAGAGGGCCAACATGTCACCTCCTGAGGGAGTAACTCAAGAGGTGTGGAGTGACTGCATCGCTTATTGGAGCACAGACAAACAAAAGGTACATTTTTTACAATTTCTAATTTTGGTAATGTTTAATTTATAGAGTCAATAATAAATAATTAATTGTTAGAAAAATTATTAATTTCAGGCGAGAGCAGCGAAAAATAAAGAAAGTCGGGGTAAGATGAAATTTCTAGGAGGCTGGGGCTCCAAGCCTATTGTTTCACATCTTGTCGAAGGGGTAAGTTTATATTTAACTATCATTCATTTAAATTTTTCTAGTAAAATAACAATACTAATATATTTTCTCTTGAAAATAGGCTAACCCCGACACAGGAGAACTGCCAACTGCGGTGGAAACTTTTCAAAAGTTTCACCATAAAGGCAACGATTGGCGCAACGAGTTCGCGCAACAAGCTTACGTAAGTTTACGTTTTAATTCAATTTTTATTTATTTCTTTCAATTTATTTTGTGTTAAAATTAACCATTTAACTTATTTGTTTAATTGTTTTAGGAGCAAGTGGTTAAAATAGCGGCAACTCAACCAGCGCCCACTGAAGATGAGCCCGAAGAGCCTGCTGTCGATCCTACACAGTACCCCCCGAGACTTACCTGTTATGACGCAAGTACTCGGGGAACGATCTCGGCATCTTAGAGGCTTTGGCCATCTCCCCAGACTGAAGGGAGTTGGGGCCAAAAGAGCACCTACCACGCATCCTTCAGCCCAACCGACTGTTACAATGGAACAGTACGAGGCTTTACAGAAAAAAGTGGAGGAAGCGGAGCAGACAACTCAACATACGAGGCAGCAGTATGAGACACAACAACTCTACCTCAGACGATTCCAAGATCAGTTTGAGTATCTTTCTCGAGCTGTGCCGGGTTTCAACTTGCCTCCCATGGATCTTCCACCCTTGCCCACTCCCCGGTCTTGGATCATCGACCGCTGGTGGATCGTCATCGCAGCCTCCCGAGACTCAGAGAAACAACGATGACGACATTACCCGCCTATAGAACTGTACTTTTTTTACTATCCAGTTCGAACATTTAACATTTTGTTTATATAATGATTTTAGTAGTAATTAATGTTGGTTTATCTTTTAATGTAAATTATGTTGGTTTATTTTGTTAATATAATATTATAATTATTTAAAAAAATTTAATTAATTATATTTAATTAATTAATATTATAATTAATTAAATATAATTAATTAAATTTTTTTAAAAATAAAATTTAATACTTTTGCCGGGCAATAGTGCGCCAGTAAAAAGTGACAAAAACAATTGGCGCCAACAGTCAGATTAACAATTGGCGCCAACAGTCAGATTGGGGCCAATAGTTTTGCCGGCGCACTATTGCGCCGGCAAAAGCTTATCATAGCAGGTTCATGGCGGATAAGGCCATTTTTTAACACCAGCGCTTATTTTTCACCGGCGTTATTCCTCGCCGGTAAAAGGAAGTTTTACCGGCGCAGTTACTATACGCGCCGGTAAAAAGTCCTTTACCGACCAAGCTTCCCAGATAATCTTTATCGGCGCACAACTGCGCCGGCAAAGCTTTGCCGGCGCACAACTGCGCCGCAAAGCTTGCTTGCGCGTCGGGGTACTTTTGCCGGCGCAACAATGCGCCGGCAAAAGCTGGTTTTCTTGTAGTGCCTGAAGATGCTCCAATAGATGAGATCGAGATTGTTACTAAAGTACTTGGAAAACGGCAGGATTGCATTAAAGGGGTAGGACGCAAGTTGAAGGGCACTCCTGCTATTTTTGCCTCATCTTCCCAATCACCACGAACCCATGCAACAACATGACGTCCACAAATGCCACAAGAGTTCGTTCAAGGTGTTGCTCAAACTGTTAATGCCGTAATGAAGCGCCAAAACAACAATCTGAAAGCGATTCGTCAATTGTTGCAAACCATGTGCCCTACTGCAACCATCCCAGAATTTGAAGATGCCACTATCGATGTCAATGAGCTTGTTCAGACAATTATGGCACAATTTTAGTCACAGCAACAACCACAACAACACTCTGAATCTAATGGTGAAGATGATACTGATTTAGGAGATGATTAGTACTTTTGTATTTAACTATTTTAAACCATGACTGTCAAAAATTTCTAACTCTAAAATACTTTTTGTTTTAAGTTAAAAAAATTAAGTACTAATAGTTAAAAAATGAATTTTAGTCAATTTTAATTTTAAATAATATAAATTATTATTAACATAAATATAATAGTAAATACATTTTTTTTAAGAAAAATACTTACATACTTATTGCGACAACATATCCTTGGAATAGTTATTGGTAGCAGATTTTTTTTATTCTCCATAATAAGAATTGCGACCATGTATCGTCACAATAGCTAATGTAATTCAACTTTTTTAGAACCAGTGCTATGATCAAGTCGTCGCAATAGGGTACAATTTCAAAATTAAACCCGCTATATTGAGACGACTAGTCGTCGCAATATGTTCGAAAATTGATTTTTTTTTTTGAAAATTTCACTATCTTTTTAGAGACGATTAGTCGTCGCTATATGACACTATTGCGACAAAGGCCAAAGTCGTCGCAATATGTAGCTACAGGTAGGGGTGGGCATCCGATCCAATCCAACCTTTTTTTCCTCATCCGATCCAATCCAATTAGTAATTGGATTTGGAAAATCATCATCCGATCCAATCCAATTAGACCTCAAAATCCAATCCAATCCAATCCAATTACTAATTGGATTGGATCGATTTTTTAATTAGATATCCAATTACATAGCTAAAGTTCAATATTAACTTAAAAATATGAAGAAAAATACGTAAAAACTAAGTATTACATTTTATTTAAGTTTAATACTTTATAAATATACTATTTTTGCGAGTGTAATGTAGCTAAAAATTTTAAATAATTAAAACAATAACATTTTTAAGTAATAAAATAGATCAAAAACATCATAAAAATAAATACACAAAACAATCAAGTGTTACAAATTTAATATCCAAAAAAAATGTAATAAAATATAATAAATATATATTATATTTTTCAATATTTTTTATTATATAAATAATTTTTTATATATAAATGTATTTGGATTGGACCGGTTTTTAATTGGATTTTAAGATTGACATCCAATAACCGATCCAATCCAATTAGAATCTAACTTTTAACATCCAATCCAATCCAATTGTAATTGGATATCTAACTTTTTGTAATTGGATTGGATTGGATCGGTTCGGGTCAATTGGATTGGATTGGATGATGCCCACCCCTAGCTACAGGCACAAGGTTATTGCGACAATATATTGTTGCAATGACTCTATTGCAACAAATTTCAATCCTGTTGCGACGAATATTGTTGTCGCAATAAACCCTTTTTCTTGTAGTGTCTTTAATTCCAAAATTTTTGATATTTTTAAATTCCTTCCTATATGTCTACTCCTCTAGGGATACTGAATTCTTAGACAAAAATTTATTAACTAATTCATCCCAGGTAGAAATGGATTGGGCTGGGAGTGAATTTGATCAGGCTTTAGACTTATCTTTTAATGAGAATGAAAAAAGTCTAAGCCTAACATATTCATCAAAAAAAATTAAAATGTAAAAGTAGAATAAATTTCTAAAAAAAATTCACATGCATGTATGAATCCTCTCCATCTAACCCATAAAAAGATGACAAAAGTTGAATTATGGAAGGTTTCAACTCAAAATGTTTAGTATTTGTGTCAGGAAAGATAATGCATGATGGAGGATTAGCAGAAATGGGAGGAATGATAAATGAGAGTTTTTTCTTCTACATTTACTTGATTTGGTTCCATGATGTCAGAATTTTTAATTTTTTTCAACCCACGACAATTTTGTTTTTACCAAACGATTTTTAGAATTTTGTTCCCAGCGAATCATACACCAAGTATCACAAAATTAAAATAACAACAAAAATTAGGAGACATGCCTACCATATACGTGCGTAAATAAAGACTGAATTTAAAATATAGCGAAAAATAAATAATATGTATATATTTGACAGAAATATAAGTATTAATATTAATTATAATTAATAATATATAAATTTTATTATATATAATTATAATAATAATATTCTATACTTAAATAATATATGTAATAATATATTAATATTATATGTAAATAATAATATAATAAATTAAATATATATATATATTAGTTCACATTATTAATAATAATAATAATAATAATAATAATAATATATAACTTTATATATAATAGGTTGTTTCACTACTAAGAAACGTAATATAATATGTATAATATAATAACTAGTAGAAGAATTATACCAATTTGGATTAAAGTAGTTTTTTTCTTGTAGTTTTCCGGCAATGGTGCCAAAAAGTTTTTGGTACCAAAAGTGGTACATTTTACATTCATCAACTCGCAAGTTCACAACTCTTTATTGTAGTGTAGAGATTGTGAAGAACGAGATCAAACTCATATAAATTGCGTGAGATCGAAAAAAAAATACTTATTTAATCTAGGCTATTAAAACTCTAACCTAGTTCTAAAAATAGTGAGACTTTTGGTAGCAAAATAAAATAAATTGTTTTAACAGTTAAAATGACAATAACAAATATTTTGAGTGATATTTGGGGATATTATTAAGTGTTCAGAATCTAATTAAATGTATATAAAAAATATATTTATGTTTATATTGATTCTCAAAATTTAATCAGTAATCAAACCAATTATTTTCTAACAAAAATAGATTTTTCTTCGCTTTTAAAATTATAACTTCTAAGCATTAAATGTGACATAATTTAATGTAAATACAAAAAATCAAAGAATATTATTTTTTATAAAATGTAGAACCAAGCATTAATAATTTCTAGCTATAAAAAATATGTGATATTAAAGATAAAAGAAATTATTTTAAGAAGCGAAAAATCATAGGCATATATTGTACTGAGAATCAAAATAAAAAATAAATACTTAATTAAATATACTAGATTTTATCGTCCACCTTAATAATAAGGAAACTTGAAAACTCATAAGAAAATTAACCAAGAAAAGCGGGAAACTAATAACACTGAGCGCTGCGAGCATATTCTCTGGATTTTTCTGCCTAAAACTCTGAAAACTCTACTAAATTTTAAAATCTTAAGCTTATATTAATAGAAGGGTAAAAGGACTAATGTGTAATTAAATTTATTATAAATTGTATGCGGGTAAAAATGTAAATAATAATAGCTAAAACTGGAGTGACAAGTGGCACCCGTTGATTAGTTGCTTTGTATGAGGTAGTGCCACATGTCACCATTTAAATGGCTGTAAAAGATGAGCAAGTTGACTTTTGGAGGTTGAAGGGAAATTGGGTAGAAAAGCCCCTGGCCGTGCGCCTCACACGCGCTTGGAAGGGAGAGAGGAAGACAAGGGGCTGGCGTGCTGCAGGCGTGGGGCCTGTGGCTGATGCGCGAATCCGGAGGCGCCACGTGGCCCTGATGTTAGCTAGAGAGGGAGAAAATGGGTCGAATGGGCTGCTTTCTTGGGCTTCAAAAATGCTATTTTTTCATGCTTTGGGCCATCTTTTTGGCACATATTATATGAGAAATTTACATAATATACTTAGTTTTGTTATTTTTTTACATATATACTATGAGGCGGTAATATTTATATTTTTACTGTCTATATTATTTAAATTTTATACGACAGGTTTTTTTTTTTTTTAACAGTATATGACAGCTTTTTTAAACCTTTATATATATAGGAGTCTTATACTCTTATGTGTTTCAAGGATGGTGTTTTTCTTCCAACATAGCTTGGCATTCGGGAGGGAAAATTGTAATAGCGTGGAATCCTTCACGATTCATAGTTGATATTATTAAATGCACTAGTCAACTAATGTATTTAAAAATAGCAACTATCGATGGATTTAATAGTTTTTTAACAGTGATCTATGCTACAAATAATAGATTGGAAAGAAGAGTGTTGTGGAAGGACTTGAATGATCTTGCTACCTCAGAAAATTGGCTACTCATGGGAGATTTCAACGACATATTAGCTAAGGAAGAAAGGATCGGTTTCAGAGTAAAGTCCTACCCCGACTCTGATTTTCTTCAATGTGTCAACTCTTGTGGATTAGAGGATGTCAAGTCGAGTGGGAATTTTTTTACATGGTCAAATAAACAGCCTGGAGAGGATAGAATTTATTCCAAGATTGATAAGATTCTTGCTAATCAAGCTTGGATCAACAGATATGAGTATGCAGAAGCTGTATTCCTTAATGAAGGCATTTTTTATCATTCACTTGGTATTTTAACACTTTATCCTGGTATTGTGGGGGGGAAGAAACCATTCAAATACTTTCGAATGTGGAAATCACACCCAAAGTATGAGATAGCTTTGAATGAAATATGGAAGAGTGAGATCAGAGGCTCGAAGATGTATCAAGTGGTGTCTAAAATGAAGCAGTTGAAAGTGAAACTAAAGGAGATCAATCGAGAGGGATTTTCTGATCTTCATAGTGCACTGATTGTAGCAAAGAGAGACCTGGACAAATGGCAAGATTTACTTCAAAAGCAACCTTTAAATGAGGAAACTCACAGCAAAGAAAAGGAGGCTCGAGAAGTGTTAGTGAAGGTGCAGAAAGATTATTCTTCTTTTCTCCAACAAAAAGCAAAAATGGCCTGGATTGAGAATGGTGACAGCAACACTGCCTTATTCCATGCTTGCATTAAGCATAAAATTAGACAGAATCGTATCCTCTCGATAGAAGCTCAAGATGGACAGCGGGTTCATGAACCAGAACTCATCACTGGTGCCTTTTTGAGGTTTTACAAAGACTTACTTGGGACAAGGATGGTGAACAGGAAGAGAGTACAGAATAGTGTAATCTCCAAAGGAGTAAGGGTATCAGTAGAGCAATCAAAACTACTACTTAGGGGATTCACTACAGAGGAAGTAAAGGCAGCAGCTTTTAGTATTCCGAGTGGCAAAGCTCCAGGTCCTGATGGATTCTCTAGTAGTTTCTTCCAAGACAACTGGGAGGCTATTGGTGATGACATAAGTGAAGCAGTTCTATCATTTTTGGATTCAGGTAATATTCTCAAAGAAATCAATTCAACTATTATTACCCTGGTTCCAAAAATAAAATGTCCTAACACTGTCAAGGATTTTAGACCAATTGCTTGTTGTAATGTTATTTACAAGATTGCAACGAAGCTATTGAGTTCTAGAATTCGAGACATTCTTCCTGAAATAATTTCTCCTTCCCAAGGAGGATTTATTAAAGGAAGATTCATAGGGCATAATATTATGATTTGTCAGGATCTGGTGAGACATTATAGCAGGAAAGCCAATAAACCAAGCTGTATGATCAAGCTCGACCTTCAAAAGGCTTATGATACTATTGAATGGGGATTCTTGGAAGAGATGCTAGATGGTTTAAACTTTCCTAAGGAATTCACTAAGCTGATAATGAATTGTATTACAACTCCGAGGTTCTCTCTTATGTTCAATGGGTCCTTACATGGGTTCTTTGAAGCTAAAAGGGGACTTAGGCAAGGGGACCCCATGTCTCCTCTGTTATTTGTCTTGGGGATGGAATACTTATCTAGACTTATGAAGAAGATAGGTGAGAAAAAGGACTTCTTATTTCATGATAGATGTGCATCACTTCAATTGAATCATTTGGCTTTTGCAGATGATGTACTTCTCTTTTGTCATGGAGATACACAGAGCATCACTTATATGCTTCAAGCTCTTAAGCTGTTTTCTTTCACTTCTGGGCTTCAACCGAATGCTAGCAAAACTGCAATTTATTGTAGTAACATGAATGAAGGAAGTGTGAGGACATTGATTAAAGCATCGGGTTTCTCTAGACAAGTTCTGCCATTTACTTATCTGGGGATTCCTATTTGCTCTGGGAAGATCTCAGGTAAGGAATGTGAACTGTTGGTTGAAAAAATGACGGCTAGAATTAAGAGTTGGAGTTCAAGAAATCTATCATTTGCAGGTCGGATTACTCTAATTAACTCGGTATTAATAGCAATTCAGGCATATTGGAGTCAGATGATGGTGTTACCAAAAAAAGTTGTAAGAGCAATAGAAACTGTGTGTAGGGCTTTTTTGTGGAAGGGCCAAGCAATGTTCAATGGTCCTGGGGCTGTAGCTTGGGAAAACATATGTCAACCAAAAAAAGCAGGTGGTTTGGGAATCATAAAGATAGAAGAATGGAATAAAGCAGCGATTTGTAAATACATTTGGGCCATATCTAACAAGCGGGACAGCCTATGGCAAAGATGGATACATAGTGTATACCTTAAGGATCAAGATTGGTGGAACT
Source organism: Cannabis sativa (assembly GCF_029168945.1). Taxonomy (NCBI): domain Eukaryota; kingdom Viridiplantae; phylum Streptophyta; class Magnoliopsida; order Rosales; family Cannabaceae; genus Cannabis; species Cannabis sativa. The sequence continues at coordinate 12,422,814 of NC_083607.1, forward strand.
ACACAGCCTCTATCCATGCCAGCTGGTATTGGAAAAAGCTGGTAGCCATCAAAGAGCAGCTGAAGCTGAAGTGTGATACAGCAGCATTCCAGCAGAGGCAATACACAATTGCAGCAGGGTATGTACTCTTTTCTCCTCCTGGAACTAAACAGAAATGGTGTAATGAGGTATGGAATAGATTGAATATCCCCAAACATAGTGTTATCTTATGGTTAGCCATGTTAAATAGATTGAAAACAAAAGAGAGATTGCTTAAGCATGGATTACAAATTAGTGAACTATGCTGCCTGTGTAATGATCAAACTGAAACGGTGCAACACCTATTTTTTGAATGTGATGTGGCTGTGAAATGGTTGCAAGATATAAAACAGTGGCTGTCGTGGAATGTGGTGTCTTTGGACCTTGCTACTTTACTTAGGTGGATTGCAAGGGCAAAGATTTCGAGATTCCGCAAGAAGGTATACACTGCTGCAGTTGCTGGACTGGTTTATAGTGTTTGGAAGCTGAGGAACAACATCACTTGGCAAGGGGAATCATTGTCCTCTAATCGGGTTGTTGAGGAGACAAAATGGAACATCAAAAACCGAATTGTTGTGTTCACACCCAAGAAGACTAAAGAAGTAGATAAAAAATGGTTCAATGAACTATAATGTGGATAAGATGTGATGTATAGATTGATTGGGCCCGATTTGGGTGCCTTTAGTTTGTAAATAATGTTTGTGCAATATAATGTCCTGATTTATATAAAAAAAAAAACCTTTATATATATATATATATATATATATTATAGTGACAAAAGCTGTCACTTTTAATTGAGTTTCATTTTACTTTTTTTATGAAAGTGAGTCACACTCCATGAAAGTGACAACACACCAACTCCTATCACATTTGTTATTATACTAGGTGAATGTACGTGCCGAGCCACGTATTGATAGTTTTATTTAAGATTTTAGTCTTTTTAAGATTTTGAATATATTTTATTTTTAAAGATTTCAAATTTTTTGTTTGAAAAAATTAAATATTTATATTTGAAATATTATTTAATAATGTATTAAAAATAATATTAGTGTAATTATAAAATTGTAAATAAATTTATTATTGGAGTAGTAGTTTATTCTATTTAGTTCTTTTTTTAAGAGAGCATTGTAATGTAAGTTTATATCTATAAATATTCTGTAAAGTGTTAATATTATATGAACATCTGCATTTATAAAGCTAAAAAGTGGGTCAATGACAGAAGTGGTATATCTGCAATCACACAAAGATAGAAGTGGTATTTCTGCTAAACCATGACACTTGAATCATCGGGCCGAATTAACACCAACCAATAAGAAAGGAAAAAAAAAACAGAGAACGGTTTCAAGGTGGAGTATTGTGTTTAATATATGAGTTTGCACGATCAGATTTAGAACAATTACAAATAATGAGAAAGTAGATACAAAATTAAATCTAATCAAATTTAAATTTAAATAGTATATGATTTAGATATTTTTAATTAATCTATTTAATATTTAATAATTATTTAGTCAAAAAAAATATCTACAAACATCATAGTGAAAAAAATAATAATAAAAAAAAAAACAGTTATCCTTATATAATAGAAAAATAGAAAAGTTAACTTTTATCATCAATTAAAATTAATAATTATATGTGTATAATTAATAGGTTAAAAAAAGAGTATTGACCTATATTATAGATAGATATATAGATTATGGAGTGCAAACACTTGGACTACATTTGATGACTCTATTGCCAAAAATTTCTTCACATTAGAATAGAAAAGAAATTAATAAAGCAATTAAAAAGAATAACATCACATTATGCATCGGAATAAAAAAAAAATAAAGATTTTTTTAAAAAATAAATAAAAAAAATTATTAATATTCTCTCAAGATAGGTTTGTTAGAGAGATATATGGTTAAGATGATTTTTTTAATTTAAAAAGAGATTATTAATATTTAAAAGATTGCTTAATTTTTTGGGTTTAATTATTGGGTTTATTTGTTAACGGGAGATCAAACCTAATCGTTAAATTTAACAGAATATTCTTTTTATTTTTAAGTATATTCTGTTAAACCAAGAAATGCCGTTAGATAGGCACTTTTAATATATAAAGATAAGCCATTGTAGTCCATGTCGTCCTTACTCATCACATTCATAACCACAAACAAATTAAACTTCAAGACCAAATATCTACAAATATTTTATCAAACACCTTTTCTTCTAAAATATTTGCAGAACAAGAACAACATGAAGTACTTGTTCTTTTTAGAAGATTGGTGGACTCATCTGATGAATATGAAGATAAGGTGTTATGTAATAGTAATTGCTCTTCTTCTGTACTTCTTCTTCTTCTTCATGGGTCTCTTTCTTTTGTTTTTTTTTTTCAAAATCCATACACTTATCATCTTTTTTTTTTATTATTTTATTTCTTGTTCATCTCTTCTTCTTCATCTTCTTCTCATTTTTTTAGTTTTTCTAATTTTTAGTCACACTTTTGGAGGGAAATAAAAGAGTGGTTTTTTTTTATTATTTTGATTTTCTAGATTTGTTCTTGCAAATATAGGTTCTGGTACTTCAAAGAACACTAAATCAAAAATACCATCAATCTGTGTTGGAGAACTCCGACTTTGATTTTGAGTTTGAGCCAAAGTTCCAAAGTCTCCCAAATCTGATAAGGTTTTTTTCTATTGATCTTGTGTTGTTTTAGAGTTTTTTTTTTCAAGTTGATTATATTTCCTATTTCTTTTTTTTTTCCTTGTTTTTTTTTTTTGTTAGTCCTATTTTATAGTTTTCTGTTTGTTTGACTCTGTGTCTTGTTGTTGTTTTGGTTTTATTTTGTTAACTCTTAGGGAAAGGGTAAATACCAAGTGAAGATTGTTTAATCAACTGATCTATTTGAAGACATAATTAGGAAAAGGGTTGTTTATGTGTGTCATTTCATTATTTTAGTTTTAAAATTTTTTTATGCTTATTTTTTATGTTCTTTATTTTATTTTATTTTTTTTGTTGTTTTAGTTTTGTTTTAGTAGTATTTTCTTATGTTTTTTTATAGGATTGGGAATCCAAGTACACCCGATCGGAATACTACCATTCTAAAAATTTTTTATGCTTGTTTTTTATGTTCTTTACGTTTTTTTTTTTGGTTGTTGTTTTAGTAGTGTTTCTTATGTTTTTTTATATGATTGTCACATTCTCTTGAAATAATTATGTTATTTTTCCCATTGTCCATTGTTCTTTATGAGAACTGGTATAGATTCCATGTCCTGTCATTTTTTACAATATTTCATTTATGTGTCTTTTTTTCATATTAAAATAACAGTAAAATAACACTATAAAACAGTAATTTGTTGTTGATTTAGTAATTTTTTCTCTTTGCCAGATTTTATGGTTTTTTTCTGGTGTTTCTATGATTCTGGTGTTGATTTGTCCGTCCCCAACCACGAAGGAGAGGTGCCGTTTGTGTTTTGTTACTGTTTATAGTATAAAAGTAAATATATAGGGCCTGGGCAGTATAAAAGAAATAAAAATGGGCTTGGACAGTAAAAATGTAAAGTTTGCCGTGTCCCAGTATTTTTGAAAACATTTGGTAAAAAAGCAATATTTTTGTAAGTTTCCCTATTATATTTGATTTCTTTCTTTTTCAAATGCTATTTTCTAAATCAAACACAAATAAAATTAAATTCAAACGAAATATTTCAACATAAAATATATCACATTAATTTGAATGAAAATATTTATTTAAAATCTAATTAATTTTTATTTCTTTAAATAAAAATAATACATTTTCTTAACTTTTTATTTTTTTCTCTATTATTCCATAAATACTAATTATTATTTATAAATAAAGATAATATTAAAATTAAATCTAAAAAAAATATTTTTAACATAATAATATATTGCATTAATTTCTTGAAAATATTATAAAGAATTAATTTTATTTTATATTTTTATATTATAAAATATGTAATATTTTGGCATTTGACAGTAAACTTTTTATCTACTTATTAGGAGCTTGATTATATAGGGTCATGATTCCCACACTAACTAGGATAATATTGATTTGTAGTCTCAATTAATTAGTTTTAATTAATCAATTAGAATTCTAAATAAAACTATGTCTTGTTTGTGAATTTTCACTAAGTAATGGCTTATTTGAGAAGAAAAAAAGTTTTAGAGTTTATTTATTAATTAAGAGACTTTGTAAAGTCTAATTAATAAATAAGTTAAATGGTAAATTAATTTGATAATTAAATAAAATTATTAAATAGATAAAATTGACATTTATAGATTTAGAATTAAAAGATGACATTTGTGAAAAGGAAGCTGAGTTATATAAAATGGCAAAATTAAAATCCTATAGGCCCATAAGGGTTCGACCTAGGATGATTAATAAAGCCATTATTTTTTTTTTCTTTTTAATTCTATTTAAATTCCAAACCTAAGCCTAGTATCTCCCTATAAATAGAATAAGATGGCTCTTATTTTCTCAACTAATAATTGACTTCAGACTACTTTGTCAAACAAAATTAGAAAAAACAAAGAGAACCTCTTGTAATTCAAAATTCTCCTTCTTCTCTACTGAATAAGTTGAAGCCTTGGTGAATTGAGAGTATGTCCACTCATGTCAAAGTAATACCTAGCATAGTGAGGAAGACTATGTTTAACGAAATTGAAGGATAGAAGATCCAAGTTCAGATCTTGATAAGGCTCTACTATAGATAGGAATCAAGGGCGAAAGATTAGAATGGAATGAGTCATTATATTTAGCTACCATCAATGTAAGGATTTTTCAATCTCTTATGTATTTATTTCATTATTTTAGGAAGTTCATATTTAGGATGTTAGATTATAGAATTATAATCAACATACATATTAGTAAATCTAGATCCTGGTAAAATAAGTTCTAATAGTCCTTTCATTGAACCATCTGATTAGTTCATTTTCCTCCCTATTCCAGTGGTTTAACCCCACCTGGTGGGCTTGTAGGATCGCGGCTTGTCGATCCATCCATTTCTGGAATTTGCGTCTCTATTGGGCGAAAGCATCGCTTACAGTAGCACGTGTTTCTTCTTGTTCATAATGGAGGATATTTGTATGATCCTGGACTTGCCCTATGACCTCTCTTAGCCTGGCTAGCTCAGAATCATCTCCCAACTCAACATGGGGCTTGTTGACACTAGGTTGGCCAACTCCAGGCACTGTTTCTCTAGCGTATACCTGGGGGTAGCTCTTGTTAAAGGAACCCCATGGTACTTTGGGTAGGTCGTCCAACATTGACCAGGACTTACCCAATATTTGTTGGATCTTTCCTAGTATTAATTGGGCCTTCTGGTTGGAACCCTGCAGATGGATTGGCCCGAGGTGGCTGGGTAAGGTTGGTCAGGTTGTCACCAGTGGGTGGAACACAGACATTGGGGTCCACAACTATCGGATCCTGGGGTTCAGTGGATACGCTTCTCCTTGTCAGGATCATGGTGATTATTAGGTAAAAAGCGAAGAGATCTTTGTAGGAATATTGAAGCTCTCAATGAAAGCACCAAAATATTGACAGGAAAAATTACCAACTGACTCAGATTTTAACAAATATTGAGTAATCACCAATAAAGACTTGGGAATAATAAATAAATAGAAAGAACACACAAAATTATAGAGGTTCGACGCCCTTTGATTTGGGTAATGACCTACTTCCCTTTTTGTTGTATTGATTATGAGATAATGTCGTAGAGATCACTAAGGAAGATAAAGTAAATTCTAGCTACACCTCTCAAATGTTTACAGAGAATATTTAGTAAAGTGCTCTTAAGTGCGAGATTATGATTTCAGACCCTTTCCCCTGTGAATTCATTCAGTATTTATAAGGAAAAGTTGTTACAATTAGCTTTGTAAAAGGAGTAACCAAAAAGTAAACATCCTTATATTCTCGGGTGCAGTTACGTTCTGTTGAAGTTCCTACGATCTCAGGTATATCTGTCGGGTTCGCATTTGTAGGATACAATTATAGCTATTTATAGTAGTTGTTTGAGGAAGAAATCAAGGCTTGCGTAGCCTTGTCCGACATTCTTTGTATCATTCACCCTAGCCGGCGTGTTGACTACCCAGCCCTTTTCGAGACTAGTATTTATACTTTTTAGGATATTAACAGGAAATTCTTATAAAATTAGAAAAATAGAAGAAAAAAAAATTATAAAGAGACACCTACACATTTGTGTGTTTTATTTATAGTGCATATGTAATATCCCACTTTACTTTATAAACAATGCGGGATTATTAACAAAAATAAAATTAGTAAATAATCGTATTTTTTAGGACATTAATTTAAAACTCTCACAGATTATAAAAATAAAAAGTAAAGAAAACTATTTACATACTTGTGTGCGTTTTTTTTTTTTATATATAATTATATAAATATAGAGTTTTTAAAAATTTACGAGTAGTACATGTAGAGAATGAAAGTAGGGGAGAAAAAGAGAGAGAGAAAATGCAAAAGAAGCTCACTTTATTCAACTGAAGAAAACGTATTTATACAAGTACAAAAATAGAGCAATAAGCTCATAACAGAATTCAGTTAACTACCATTAATTAACTAACACAACTAACTAACTTAAGCAAAACAGAAAACTAACTAAGATTAGTGAGCTATGTTAACAGCACATGATCATACCAAACAATAGAATAAAGCATTTTCCGAGATCTAGGATGTGTTGTTGGGAATTTATGTTCTTACAAAACCTCTGTAATGATTTCTTGAAGTCTACGAATTACGATTGAAAATCAAGATTAACATTCATGGTATGAATGCAAATTTTGATATTCATAGAAAAGAGATATGGAACATAAAATGAGTGAAATGATATAAATCAAACTAGTGTAATGCAAAATCAAAATATATTAATCCACAACACTAGAGATAACAAAATAAATCATTAAGGGCTCGTTTGGTATGTCGTATTGTATTGTGTTGGATTGTGTTGTGTTGTATTGTATTGTATTAGTATTATTTAATTCAATACTATGTTTGATATTGACTTGTATTAATATATAGTATTGTATTCTATTAGTATTATTTAATTCGAGTCCCGGTCCCGATCTCGAGTCTGGATCCTGGGTCGGGGTCCGAGTTGGGATCCAGGTCCAGGTCTGGGTCTGGGTTCGAGTCCGGATTCGGGTCTAGGTCTGGGTCAGGGTACGGGTTGGGGTCGGGATCGGAATTCGGGCCAAGGTCTGGGTCCGAGGTTCGTGTCGGGGTCCGGGTCGAGGTCAGGGTCCGGGTCCGGGTCCGAGTCTGGGTCAAGGTTCGGATGCGAGTCTGGGTCCGGGTCTGGGTCCCGGGTTCTGGGTCCCGAGTCTGGGGTCCGGGTCCAGGGCCGGGGTCCAGGTTTGGGGTCCGGGTCGTGGCTGGGGTCCGGATCCGGGTCTGGGTCCTAGGTCTGGATTAGAGATTGGCGTTGACCTCGAATTCTTTGTAAATATTATAATACAATCTAATACAGACCATTTGTTATGTATTAAATAATACAACATACATTGTATTAAAAATTTTAGTCGTAATAATTAATGCAATACATTGCTTTATCCAAACATAGTGTTATTTATTATTTAATACAATACGACCCTTATACGGCGTATCAAACGAGCCCTAAGACAATAGGAAACAAAGATAAGGGTAGAATATTACCCAATTTTGGGGAAAGAAAAGGCTTACACAGTTGTTTTAGAATAATTAGTAATTTTGTCTCCCGAACTTCGACAATATTAATTCTATTTTCAAAAATATACGGTTTGTGAAGAATCCCCTAAACTTTTATAATTACTAAAGTTTAGTCTTTCTGTTAAGTTTCGTCCTATTATTTCGTTAAAATGCTGAAGAGTCGCCAATTAGCAATTTTCCATCTGAACTTTGACAACTATCAAATTTCACGTCTCAAAATAATAACAAGAAAGATATAATATATTTTTTAGTAAATCTAGAAAAACTAATTTAGATCTTAAAAAATTAATGATTAAAAAATAAAACTAATTAACCGATTTAAAAAATTATTTATTTTTTATTAAAATATCCATTTAGATATAACAAATATATATTAAAAATTCAATTTTGGTAAAAAAAAAATATTTTTTACGAGAACAAGTTTGAGTCTATTATTTTCCCAAAAGTTTAGATTTGTTTAAGTAAACATAACATTTTTTTTTAATTTTAATTTCTTTTTTTCAAAATAATTTATATATCTATTAAATTTTTAATTATTTTTCTTTAGTTTTAAGATACAGGTTTATAAATATAATTAACTTTGATTTTTTCTTTGAAAAATCTTAGTTGTTTAAATTATTTATTGAATTTTTAATCATTTTAGTTTGACTTTCTAAGATACATGTTTAGAAATAAAATAAATTTTGAAAATATTTCTTGTAAGAATAAATTAGATTTATTAAGTAAATTTAATATTTTTTTAATTAATTTAATATTTTTATCACATTTTTTTTAGTAATTTTTATTAATTTTTTCAGAATTAATAGAACATTATAATTTTTAAAATTAATTTTTTTTTTAATAACGGGGGACAATATTTTGTATTGGTCAAAATTTAGGAGGTAAAAATGTGAATTTTTAAGGGTAAAAGAAACAGAACTAATAGAATGAGCATAATTATTTAACTGTTATATTTTAGGGGAAATTTTTAACAAACGATATATTTTAAGGGCAAAATTAGGTAGTCTCAAAAGTTCAGGGGTAAAAATACTAATTATTTTTTGTTTTAATGCTATCCAAAATATCAATTACTAAGCCTCCATTAATGCTTGAAGCTTCTCTCAAGTAGGAATGAGAAGTGGGATATACAATTCTTTTGAAACTCCGCATGTAAAGTATTTTTTGATGAAGTTTCTTCGAAAAAACTAGTAAGAGAGAGAGAAAGAGAGTATGTGATCATCATATCTTCACTCACAAATTCTATATATAATGTAGAGGTCCTCCTATGTCTTACAAAAAGGATTAGGACACTTGAAATCAATTTTGGAGCTAAAACACTTAATTTACGCAAAGCTAAAAAATACACCATTTAATGGCCGCCAGACAACATGTCGCCTGGAATATTTTACGAAACTCTGATTTCTGTATATATTGCATGCATTGTCCAGGCATTATGTCGCCTTGTTATAGGTGACACGGACCACTGATTGTGTTTAAATGTCATTTTTGATATTTTCAAATGATTCAAGACTTTTTGGGTAATCTTATACACTTTATAAGGTCATTTTAAACCCAGAAAAAAAAAAAATTATTAATTATATTCTACATTATATCCAAGTTCACAATCATGTGAAATTTTCAAAGATATAAGACACCTTAATGTGCTTAATCTTTTTCGTAGCACTTAATTAACTAGGGGTTGTATTGAGTTTGTTAGTATATAAGTTTTAAGAAGGGTTAAAATTTGACTAAATTCACTTTTCAACTAGAATTTTTGAATTCTCATGAAAAAAATAAACAAATTTTGGAATAAAATTTGTACCCCACACGGATTTTTAAATCATTAATTGTCGATCTTCTATTTTAACCTTTCACTCAACTTTTGTGTTAGAAAATACTTGTCGAAATATTTTTTTTTTTATTTTTCATAGCAATATTCGTTGTAGTTTTAATATCAAATCTATATATTTTTAAAAAAATTTGAATTATTTACAATACTAGTACTGACAATAGTGTTCATAGGACCAGTTTGGCACAGCTGTGCTGTGGGAAAAAATAACTGTAGCTGTGCTGTGAGAAAAAGCAGCTATAGCAAAACTGTAGAAAAAAACTGAGCTGAGTGTTTGGTAAATTATAAATTTTAAAGTACTGTGAGTTGTTAAGATCTATTACAATAATAATAATATTATAATCTAGTTTATTATAATCACAAATATGTAAAAACTTATTTTATATAATAGTTTATTTTTTTTTTAAATATAAATTTATATGCATTTGATAAAAAAAGAATTATAGTATTTGTTTATTATGTTTTATCAAATGAAAAAAATTAAAAACTCAAGTATATAAAAAAAATTCTAAAAATTTTAGGTTGATGTTGTTTGTTAATATTAAAATAAAATATAATTTTTTTTTAAAAAAAAAAATAAGAGATTTAATAATTGTTTATTTATTATAATTAGTTTATTTTAATTTTTTTTATTCTTTTAATATGTTATAAATAAGTAAATATGGTTTTAGTAAAAAAGAAATTATTATAGTCTTTTGATCAAAACAATTTTTTTTAAAAGTTGGGTTACAGTTTATCACAGCTTTTTCAAAAGGCATCTTTAACTTTTTTAAAAGTTGTGCCAAACAGACCCTTAGTAGATTAGTTTACCATACGTGTTCTAAAGTCATCAAATTTATTTTCAATACTGTAAATTATTTAAATTTTTTATAAATTTATAAAGATGATAATGTAATTAAAACAAATACATTCCGGTATATATTTTCAAATACAGAGATTAAATGTTGTGATATACGGATTTAGTTAATACAACTCAAAAACTAAACTAAATGATGAAGAAACCAAAGCTGTATATTAGAATACGCACAGCACATTCATCATAAAAAAATATGACATAATTACTTTTGTTTTAAAGCGAAGACGTGTTTCTAATTTTGTAATAGATAATGACATAAATATGCCGTATATTATTGTTGAGTACATCTAATTTTCAATGATATGCGAACTCATCTCTTAAGAATATGGGCAAATGTGACTATTGTTTGGCTCTTTAGTAATCTAAACTAAAGTGAAGTGAAGACAACACTTTCAATATTAGTATATTCAGTTACAGTTTACTAATTACTATTTTAGTGTTAAATTATATTATACAGTTTCTTTTACGTAGTTACAATCAAACAAAGAAAATATTTAAATTACATGAGATTGGTAGTGGTGTACTTGACAAAGAATTCTTCGTCTACACAATGCTTGTGCATCACTTTATAAACCTCAATAAGGAGTGTTGGAAATCGACTTGAGAAATAACCATCGAATCCCTCAGGAACAGACCCTAACAATTCTTGAATTTCTTGGGGAAGTTCGCGGTAGTGATTCAACTTGTTCCGAATGACACGTAACAAGTCTCGAACGCTGCCATACTTGTACCGCCGGTATCGGCCAATGTTATTGATGAAAGCAGCTTCCAACTTTTCATCCCATTTCCCATTCAACGCGACAGCTGCTGTACTTTCTAACGCATTCAACAGCTCAGATTCATTCTCTCTATCTTCTAGTTCAACGCGATCGCTAGCGTCTCGTAGAAACGAGAGTCTCATCTCAGAACTCCAAAAGAAAGGATGATGCAGTACATCCATGGCTTTTGGCCTACAAATTGTTGCACTTATCAAAATGAACAAACTGAAGAGATTATTTTTCTAAAATAACTTTCTTGTATAAACCTTTTTAACCTTTTTACTATCTACAAGTCTTTTTTCCTTCTCAAAAAAATAAAAAAAAAAATTATTATAGAAGTAAAATCTCTGATATATATACATATATGATACCCGGCATATATTCAAAAAGTACCTATCATCAAATACATATGCATACAAAAATCGTTAAAGAGAAAAAAGGACTGCTTTTTTCCACAAAAACATGTGTATACCTCATAGCATAAACTTTAGTTAATTTATCCGAACTTTCTCCTATAATATACTACGAATGAGATAGAACCTTACCTCAAGTCAGGATTGGGATCCAAGAGACGAGTAAAAAGATCCATGGCTTCTGGCATATTCTCCACCAAGAACAGGTCCTTACGGTCGTTAACAATATTTACATCACGCTCGATATTGTCACCATACGGATGTTTACCCCCAGTAACACAAAAGAAGAGAACACATCCTAAGCTAAATAAATCTACGGCCCGTGTTTGGCGCTTATGAAGAAGTTGTTCCGGAGCTTGCCAGCCTGAACTTCCATTTCCTATGGTTAAAAAAAAATTATTAGATTTGAACTCCATAACGTAACCTGCCTAAATTTTAACAAATAAGATTCTTACCAGTAGCATGCTGTGTTATGGAAGATTGATCTCCTGGGAGTCTTTTACTAATTCCCATATCAGAAAGTTTTGCAGTTAAAAATCTATCTTTGTTGATCAAAACATTCTGGGGTTTCAAGTCTCGATGTATAATGCCAAGTTCATGCAGATGAACAATCCCAGAGACCACATCCCTATAATTGAGATCACATATTTGGTCATAAAATACACTCTCATGATAGCTCGTCATTGATACTAAAACTTACACAAAGGCATATCTCTTGATCTATATAGATATAAATATGTACACAATACATATCAATATATAAATATAAAATTGTTGGATAGTGATTGTTTTCAATCACTACCTATGTGTACTTTTAGGCTTTGGTTGGCAACACTTTTTCTTTGGGCTTTGCCAATCTACAACGAGTAGTTTCATGGGGAAGAGCTTTTTGTACTAAAAACTAAAGTGCATGTAAATCCAACCAAGCTTTTAAAATGACTTTCAAAATTCTAAAGCCCAAAAGTGCTTCTTAAAGCCTAACCAACCGAGGCCTTAATATTTTAATACACGAATACATAGCAATTTTCTATTTCTTACATGATGGTATACCATTTCTTAAGAGAATGCATTTCTGTTATGTCCTACAAACTTTGTTTTAAGTACTTAAATCAAGGTCAAATGTACTCTAAAGTTAGTTTAATTTGCTTTGGCTTTCAATGATTGACAACCGTTGGATGAACCCAACCATTAAGGGAAATGAACCAGATGCGTTCCTTAAAAGGTACTAAATTTGCTCCCATATGATATATTCTCAAATATTGAACTAGGTTCCTTGAATATGCAAATATGGAACTAGCTCCTTTGACTAATTCTACTTTCTACAAATAAAAAAACAAACTATAACAACTGCTACCTAAGTACCTAGAGGAACTCACATCTCAAATATTGTGGAAGCAAACCACATACATACTTGACCATTCGAGCTACTCTCCTTCTTCAATGATGTTAAATTAGAAACTCAAAAGCGTAATAACTCTAAAACACAAAATAATAGTAAATTTGCAAATAGGAAAAGAGATACCTCAGCAATTTCAACAACTGAAGAGAAGGGAATCCATTGGCCTTCCACAATTCAACATCCTTGTTCTTTTTCTGAATGCTGTATAGGTTAAGAGTGTACTCATCTACAAGCTCTAAATCCTGATCATTGGCAATAACTTGACTTTGGAAAGTCTTGGAGCAAATATAAATCAAGTCATTTAAGCTGCACATACAACGCTCCAGAGAAAGATATACAAAGTCTTGATCATACTCGACTCCATACCAACGAACAACATTTGGGTGTTGATCAGAAGCAATTAGATTCTGAATCTCCTTCAAAGCCACATCATGATGAGTCTGCACAAGCCGTTTAACAGCTACAGGACGACTGTCATAGATTCCCTCAAGAACAACAGTCCCATTACTACCCTTAGCAATTTCTTTACTGGAAACAACTAACTTCCCAATTCTACGTCCATCAATACGATCGCTGGCATCAGTAAATGTCAACAGGAAGTTATTTTTACTTCCTTCATCATCAGCATGTCCAGCCTTATAGTCATCAATATCATTGGTGTACTGTGGGCTTTTCTCATTATTGTCACTACCCTTTTTATTTCCCAATCTTCGAGTTTTCTTCTTTTTAGGAACAGGGACTTGCGTTTTAAATTCTTCAAACTTCTTATTCAGTTCATTCTGCTTCCTAAACTTGACATAACCGTAACAGATAAAACCAATGGCAAATAAAAAGGCAAAATAAAATAACGATTTTCCATAACCTTGTGTAGGCAGAAATGGAATAAAATATTGTAAAGGAAACCTTGCAACAATTCCAGCTGTAAGGGTCATGAAGATCATTTCAGTAACTCCACTGTCATTTATCCCATTATTTTCATTGTTAGGAGAAGGCAGCGCAAGTAATTGTCCACTTGTAGTACTTTTGGAAGATACTGAAATTTGGCCTAAAGGTACCGGGACAAGACTGTGTTCTGAATCAAGATTAGGCAAAGGGAGAGGTCCACCACCAGGAAATCCATAAAATCGTTTGTCATATAAGGAAAGAGACTTCTTCCAACTATGATCACGAATCCGCAGGATGACAGGCTTAATCTCATGAGGCAATTCGCCTTTATACTTAGCACCGAACTCAGTCCCTGAATTAGGAAACTTAAAAGTAGCATCAAAATCTGAAAATGCCACATTCCACAGAACTTTTCCAGTGACAGGAGAATGGTGCTGCAATGCATAGTCTGTTCTTGTGATGTAAAGGAGTTGTTCAACTGTTTCAGAATCTTCATCCCCAGATGATATGAACTCTTTCGCATCCTGTGTCAACACAACTTGATTTTCCACCCCATTCTGAAAACTCAATACTGACGGAGTATCTGCCAAATTATACGTCCGAATTAACTTTCCAGATTTAGCATCAACAAGATAAACGGTGCTTCTCCTTGATCCTACTGTTACTCCTCCATCTTTTGAGACATGTGGAGTACTTCTAATATAGTCTTCCACAGTTTTTGACGGTTTCTGAAGCAAACAAAATGTCATAAATCTCATAATGCAACCATAAGATTTAGAAATGAAAAGACCAATGCAGTGCAGACTCGATTGTCTGAGAAAAAAAACACAACTTGGGCAGCAACCAATCACACACAAATACAAGTAAACCTAACTAAACATATATTTTCATGAAAAAGGATAAATGGTGTACCACTTTCGTGAACGGGTTTCTTCGATAGAAATATAGTTGCCAATCATCATCAATATCAGCATACTCAATTACAGGCTCGGATGCATTCGTTTCATTAAAATTCTGATAAGCAGCATATATAGGAAATCCCGACGACCATGACCATACAACTTTCCTCGAATTAAAGTCCCACATATACATTTCTCCATCGACATCGATAACTAGTGCCACTGCTACATCTTTCTCGCTGAAGATCAAAACACCGCAAATGCATTAATCAAAATAAATATATAGAAATAACAAATTTAAAAATTTAAAGCAAAAATTTGAATCGGTTCTGCTACTTACTTGATAACGGGCAAAACCGAGCGATAGTGTTCGAAGGTGGTAGGATTTGAAAAGGTAAGAGAGGTTTCCTCATTGGCAAAACATCCCGTACACGAAGAATAAACGATCTTCAGCAGCAGCAGAAAGATGAAGGGCCGTCTCATTCGTGCGATTTCAGAAAAATTAGGGCTCCAATTTAGGACTAATTTATTCGCGATTGGCACACTGAATTTTTTTAAAATAAATACGTAAATAATGTCAATCTGAATTAAGAATCTAAATATATTTCAAAAAAAAAATGATGAGAATGGATTTTTGACAACAAAGCTTCGCTGATCCTACTAATGAGCTAGATCCCTCAAGTCAATATTCGGTTTCTAACAACAATAGACAATGACTCAATGAGTCATGACAACCAAAGTCAATCTTTGTTTCTAATAATCAGTTGTACACAATTAGTATAAACCTCCAAGAATGCATTTGACCAAAAACTTAAGCATTGATAAACAACAAGGGCATCAATTCTCGAATTCTCCCAAATTAAGTTCCAAATCTCATCTGGTTTCAGGTCAAAATCTCAATTGTAATCAAATCAAAGTCCAAGTTTAAGAATCTAAGACATTTTATCAATTAACTACGAAAAAACCCACATAACATATACACAAGAATCTAAAGAAGTCAGCGAAAATTGGGAATTGCATACATTAAAAATAACAAAATGAAAAAGAAGGGAACCTGCAATGGTGCCCGATGAGTTCTCAGCTCAGAGTTGATGCGGGAAGAATAAGAAGAGGAGACGAGAAAAGAAAAGCGTGTTCGGGAGGTTTTCTCTATCTGAGCGACATATGATCATTAGACTACCATCTCTCATTCTTTAAGCTTCTTCCCACGGTGGTTACGGTAGCAGTGGGATATGGCGGCGGTGGCGCGTGATTTCAACTTTTATATTGAAAATAATCACTTATTTATTTAGGCTGTGTTTATTAACAATTTTTTAATTAATTTTTTCTTTTTTTAAAAAAAAAAAAAAAAGTAAAACTATTTTTTATAAAATTTATTTTCACTATTAATTTTTTTTAATTATAAATTAAGTTTGGGAAGTTCTATTTGCAACTTATAAAATGATAAATACATCCCATTATTAAAAAAAGGGTAAATACAATTTTGAACCTTGTGTTTTGCAAAAGTTATCAATTGGACCCTCTGTTTTGTTAATGACAAAATGGAGCCTGTATTTTCTAAAATAGTACAAATAGGACCCTGAATTGATTTTTTGTCAAAATAAAAATTAATTATAATCCGATCTAAAAGTGTTATGACAAAATTGTTTACATTTCTTATATCTGATCGTATTAGGAATTGTTTTCAAGTTGATTATATTAAAAAAAAAAGTTGTCAAAAATTAAGCTTAGGGTCCTATTTTTACTATTTTGGAAAATACAGGGTCCTTTTTGTCATTTAACAAAACACAGGGTCCAATCTGTAACTTTTGCAAAACACAGGGTCTAAAATGGTATTTACCCTTAAAAAAATATAGTTTTTTCATTTTTACACTTTAAACCAGCTTTTTTTTTTTTTTTTTTTGTGTATTTTTACGGAATTCTACATGAATACCCCTATTGCAACTAGCGCTGCAACCTAAATTGCAACAGAAAATCGTACAGAAACCCCTATTGCAACTAGCGCTGCAACCACTTTAGAAACTCAAACCGTAAATTTGAAAAAAAAAAAAAAAGTTAAAAAAAATAGTATATGGGGTAATTCCCCAAAATATAAATTTAAATAATTTTTAAAAATTACTTTTTAATTTTTTTTTTCTCAGTTAATTTCAATACTTATTTTAATTATATTTTCATAATTTTTTCTAACTCATATATATATATTTTACTTTTTCTAAAAAAAATTCATATAATTTTTTATTTTAATTTTTTGATCATGATATTTAAAATATAATTTATTTTTGTTTGATAGGTACATTTTTTAAGAATATGAATTGGAAGAAAAAAGTTAAAAAAAAAAAACTTAGTATAATTAAAGATATACATTTTATATAAAATAAAAATTATTAAAATTAGGTGTCTTTAGAAATTTTTAGGGTGTAAATAAAATTTCCCTTAAGTTTTTAAAAATTTTGAAAACAAAAAATAAATTACTTACAAAATTTTTTAAATATTTTTTTTTTCTTAATCTATATTTTAGACTTTAACCACAAACTGGATTTTGGGACCCCGACCCCAACGAAAATTCGAGCCCCGACCCCTGCCCAAACCCGAACCTAAAGGCAGACTCCGACCCCAAACCTAACCCCAGTCCCAGATGCTGGGCCTAAAACTGGACTCGAAATCCGGTCCCAGACTTGAACCCCAGCCCCGACCCCAATCCCAGACCTAGAGCCTAGCCCCAACCATGGCTCCGGACCCCAGACCTGACTTAAATAAAATTAGGATTGTTCATAAAGTATTCGATCTGATCTAATCTGCAAAATGTAGATATCCACACTTGTGCGGATTGGATTGGATTAAAAAATTTAAAATCCGCACTTGTACGGATTGGATGTTCTTTGACCTCAAAAAGTAACCGATCCAATCCAATCCGCACTTAATTATATATTTAAAAAAATTATAATATATATAATATAATATTAATTTCTAATAATAATATATAATATAATCTGACCTTTTATCAACAAAAAATAAATCTAAACCTAATATCGTTTCACTTTCTTCTCTTTCTCCTAGAGCCGCTTTCATCTCCTACCACCAGTCCTGATCTTGAGCCCTTGCCGACCAGTCTAGATCTTTAGTCGGCAGTCTACTTCAGTCGCCTTAACAACGGCCGTCTCCTCAGTCACCTGTGAAATCGAAATCGACACCATCTCTTCAGTTGACCATCTCTTTAACGGTATTTCTTCTCTCTCTCTCTCTCTCTCTCTCTCTCTCTCTCTCTCTCTCTCTCTCTCTCTCTCTCTCTCTCTCTCTCTCTCTCTCTCTCTCTCTCGAATATTTTAGTCAATGTTGACATTTTTTCTGATGAACCGTAGTCCAAGCTTGAGTTAGCTCCAACAAACTATGATTCTTGTACTACTCCTGGTTACCATATCAAATAAATCACAACCCAAAATATACTGATTAACTCCCAAGTTTCACTGTATTCCTTTTGATATCTGATCTGTTATTGAAAGTTCTTTAAGAGCAGTTAAATACTTAGCTATAATACATGCATATTATTCTCTTTCTATGTTACTATTCTTTTTCCTTGGTTTGCCTGAGTATTTCTATCTGCATATATATATTCTGATTTTTATCTTTATATTAATAAAATTTAATATTGATATTATGAATAACTGATGCTGATTCGGTGATTTTTGATACTGTTTCAATTTATTCTTATTTGTTTTTTTGTTTCAATATTTATTCTTATGTTTGAGTCTCCATACTCTATTTTTTTGTTGTTAGTTGTTACTAGGGGTGTTCATCAAATCACCCAAACCGCCCGTATCGCACCACACCGCAAAAAAAATGCGGTTTGAAATTCTTTGCGGTGCGGTCGCGATTTGAATTTTTCTAAACCGTGCGGTGCGGTTTGGTTTGCAGTTTTGAATTGTTAATATGCGGTTCAAACCGCACCGCACCGCACATTATAAAAATACCAATTTTTATATTTATTTAGGTCCAATATGTAAATGTTCAACTCAAAGTCCACTAATTATTGTATTGTTGATACTTAATTTTTTTTTCATATTTATTTTCAAGCCTTATGGTATTTTGGCAAGTTTTGTTCAAAGTTTGTTGTATTTGTGATAGTTTAATTATTTAGTGATAGTTCAAATCGCATAAACCACAAAAACCGCATCGCAACGCACTATTTTTTGCGGTGGAGTTTTTGCGGGTTTTTAGTTTCGTGGTGCGGGTGCGGTTTGGAAAATTGGAAAAACCGCATGTGCGGGTTGGTTTGAAAAAATAGTCAAAAACTGCACCACTCGCACCGTGAACACCCCTAATTGTTACTATACATTAATGATTCTTTGAATGAATAATAAGAGAGTAGTTTATTTAATCAGTGAGTATAGTCTATAATAATATGTTATTTATTATTTGTGGGAAAAATTTATAGTATGATTTGGTTTTGTTCATTTACTGCTGTTTTGATATTGTAATTTGATGAGTTTGTATTTTTTTTCTAGTATGATGGACAAATTCTTTGTAATGTTAATATCTAAGTCTACCTCACATAATGGTATGAATTAGTATAACTCCCTACTCTACCTAAGACACACACCATCTTGCAATCAAGTAATAGTCTAGATAATAATAAAATACCAGATGTTAATGGAATCGTGGAGTTGGGTGACTCATTTGTGTAATCTAAGTTGTAATTGATAAAAACAATACCACCCAAAATGGGCAAAATGGCTCCTGCGTATAGTCTAGTTTCTTTTTGAACTTTTGGTTTCCCTCCTTTCAGCATTAGGGTTCTCCGGTTTTGGCTTTCATACTCTTTTCTTGGGTGATTGCCTTTTGTTGGTTTCGTTCCTCAGTGCTATAGTTTTTTCATGTG
This sequence comes from Cannabis sativa, assembly GCF_029168945.1. Lineage (NCBI taxonomy): Eukaryota > Viridiplantae > Streptophyta > Magnoliopsida > Rosales > Cannabaceae > Cannabis > Cannabis sativa. The sequence goes on from NC_083607.1 coordinate 12,442,439, forward strand.
AAGTGTGCTTCTTTCTTTCTTTTTGTGGTTTAAGGAGAGTGGTTCCTCTGCCGGTGTTGTTCGTCTCTCTCTAGGGCTGTCCTATGGCGTTGGACAATGGGAAGGACGCTGTGGAGTCAGCTAAAGTTATTCATGTGGAGTTAGTGGACGAAACCATGAATACTACTCTGACTCGTGATAGTGCCATGGAGATGGAGCTCCTGGAGCTCTTTGAAGACATTACTTTGGAAGAGGTAGTTGCTAACATGACTTGTGTGGGTAAAGTTATTGGATGTAAGGATATGCCTGCATCGGTGGTGAAGAAAATCCTTACCAAAGTTTGGAGAAGACTAGGTCCCTGGAGAATGAAAAAGTGTGATGAAGGTGTGCTTGGTTTCTTCTTAGAGAATGAGGATGACTGCGCTTTTGTCTTGGAAAAAAGACCTTGGCTTGTTAATGGAGTGTTGCTTAACCTGAAACCTTGGCCGGTTGAGGGGGAAGTTTGGGTGGGAGAGTTTGAGGTTGCAAGATTTTGGGTGCAATTCCATGGTTTGCCTACTAGATGCCTTTCGAATGACAACGCTCCGATATTGGAAAAGAAGGTGGGGTCTTTCGTCTTGGCGGATGACCAGAGTAAAATAGAGCTTGTTAGGAGGGGGTATATTCGATCTTGGATTGATGTTTGGGTTGCACATCCGTTCCCTGCGAGGTTCTTCTTAACGGCGGATGGGAAACCGGAGTCCTGGGTCTAGTTCAAGTATGAGAAACTGCCCCACTTATGTTTCAACTGCGGGCGTTTGGCACACTGGGATAAAACCTACCATGTTCCGATGGCTATGGTTACACCGAAGATTGGAAAGGCAGTTCAGATGTATGGTAGTTGGATCAAAAGCGAAACAGTGAAGTCCAACTGCTTTACTGGGAAAGGGTTTACAAGACTGGTCATTGAAACTACGACTATACCCGAATGGGAGCTGAACAAAAAACGCAGTCTAGGCACCTGGAAGAGAAGAAACCCATCGGAGAAAAAAGGGGGTCCTGAGGCAATTGAGAAGGGCAAAGAGTTGGTGTCTGCAGTGGAGTGGACGTCGGTCCCGGAGGTGGTGAGCTGTCATTCCCCTCGTACGTTGCATGGCTGCACCGATCCGTACGATGGATTGGAGGAGAGGGGTGATCGAGAGAATGTCAGAAATTGTATAGAGGGTAGGTGCAACGTTGATGACGTGGATGCTGTGCAGATGCCACCTCGTGGGGAATTAGAAGCACGTGTTCCCCCCAATATTCGGCCTAATTTTTTGAATTTACCCCAGCCAGATTTTGCTTTGGTCAATAATGAGGAATCTATACCTGATATTGGGCCCACTCTTGCCCAATGTATTGAAGTCCTTCACGATTGGCTTTGTCTCTCTCAAAAGCCCCACTCCTTTCCCGAGTCTTTACCCATTTGTTGGCCTAATAAAGACTCTGAAGCCCAGAAGCTATTTTTCCAATTGTATGGACCTGATTTCCTTAATCTCTATAACGCCCAGCAGTCTATCATCTGCAACCCGCCTGATCTGTCCGAGATGATCACTCACTTATTGGGAAATAATAGAAAAAGAAAAGCTCATTGTTCGTTACATCCTTTCCCTGCCTCACCACACTTTGAGCTTCCTGATTGTCCTGTGAAGGAGAAAGGTTCTTATCATGATAAAACTGGAGCATTCTGTATGGGCTCCACAGAAAAAGGGGAGGGTTCAATTCGTAACCGCCGTGGTAGAAAACCAAAAGGAAAGGAGAAGAAAAGATCTGTCAGGATATTCTCAAGAGTTAAGACTCACAGTGGGAGGAAGAAAACAATTGCTTCGGATGAACTTGAATTGCCAGGTAATCTGTCAAACATTCTTGCAAATTGTGTTGATATCCAAATCACTTATGAACAAAAATTTGGAGGAGGCGAGGAGGCGGCGGCAACCATGCCCCCACTGTCATCATGAGGTGTCTCTCGTGGAATTGCCGGGGACTTTGTAGACCCTTGGCGGAAAGGACTCTTCGGGGTCTGATCCATCAATGTAATGCGGATTTGATCTTCCTTGCTGAAACTAAGGTGGATGGAAATAGGATGACTGAGATTAGTAATTGACTGGGCTTTGTAAATGTTTGATGTATCCCTTCTTTGCGAACCGCAGGAGGGTTTCGTGTTGCTTGGAGTTTAGGTGTTCAATGCCATGTTATCGAAACCTTTGAAGCTAGATTCAAAATTGAAGTTAGCTTGGGAAATGGTCTGCCCCTTTGGAGTCTCTTCTGTGTTTATGGCTCCCCATATCAGGCACAGAAAAACAATTATTGGCAATGACTAACGGAGAAAGTGGCAGATTGCAATTCTCCGTGGGTTGTGATGGGAGACCTAAATGTTATCTTAAATGACTTTGAGAAGGCTGGTGGTAGGCGCTACAACAGGAAGGAAGGGGAATTGCTCAAAAACATTTTGTTTAAAACAGGAGGGGTGGATCTCGGGTGTGACGGGGGGAGTTTTACTTGGCAAAACTCTCATGTGGCTTGTAATAGAGTTCGCAAGAGGCTGGACCGTGCCATAGCGGATGCAAATTGGTGTATGGAATTTTCGAGGGCTCGTGTTTCAAGCTTCCCTATCCTTGGATCGGACCACGCTCCCATTGTTCTGGATGTTTGGGGAGATCAAGCTAAACTCAAGTATCCGTTTCGTTTCTTGGAGGTTTGGACAACAAGACCGGATTGTGGGGATGTGGTGAGTCAGGCTTGGCAGGGTATGCTAAGCACCTCGCGGCTTGAGAAAAAACTCAAAGGTACTGCTAAGGAGTTGAAACTGTGGAACCAAAATGTGTTTGGTTTTTGTGATAGAAAATTAATTGAGCTTCAGAAGCAACTGGGACGGATTCAAAATGAGCCTATAAAAGACAATAATATCACGAGGGAGGCTGAGATTTAGTTGGAGATCCTGAGCACAGAAGAAAATATGAATAGAATTTGGAAGCAAAAGTCTCGAGAAGGGTGGCTCCGTTTCAGAGATGACAATACAAAATTCTTTCACAAGTCGACTCTCATTCGTAGAAGACGTAACTACATCGGTTGTGTGAATGATGATACTGTGGAGTGGGTTCGTGACCGTGCTGGTATTGGGAAGTATTTCCTGGATAAGTTCCAAGCCCTTTTCGAAACCACGGGTGATCTGGCGGGACAGGAGCTTGATTCTTTGTTTTTGGATAAAGTGTCCACGCTGGATAATGATGAAATTGGTCGAGTTCCTTCAGACGATGAAGTTCGAGATACGGTGTTCAAGATGCATCCTCTCAAGGCCCCAGGGCCAGATGGCTATCCAGGTATTTTCTTTCGAAAATACTAGAATATTATTGGGGAGGATTTCATTGCAATAGTGAGGAATTTTTTTCTACTGGGATTCTAGATAAAGAGGTGAATCTTACTTCATTTGCCTTATTCCCAAAGGTCCAATTGCTACAAAGTTTGAGCTTTTCCGACCTATTTGTCTCTGTAACTTTGGCTATAAGATCATCTCCCGTATTATTACGGATCGCCTCAAAGGAGTTATTGAACCCTTGGTGTCCCCATTTCAATTTGCCTTCCTCCCTGGCCGAAGCATTACCGAGTGTTCCATAGTTGCCCGAGAAGTGCTGCGTACGATCAAACACAAGAAAGGGAAAGGGGGACTTATGGCTATTAAAACGGACAAGAGTAAGGCATATGATCGCCTTGAAATGGGATTTTTTGCTTCGGGTTTTGCGTGCGAACGTTTGCTCACCACATGTATGCAATCTCATTATGCAGTGCGTCACTACAGTCAACTTCTCCATCTTACTAAATGGTGCCCCCCTTGCTCCCTTCAATCCTAAACACGGACTCCGTCAAGGTGACCCTCTGTCACCATATCTATTCATCTTATACAGCGAGGTACTCTCAAAGCTAGTCTCGCGTGCTGAAAGAAACAGGGAGGTGCATGGGATTCGCATTGCCAGAAGGGCTGACTCTATTTCCCATCTTCTATATGCAGACGATTCTATTTTTTTCTGCCAGGCTTCCACTTCTAATGTCGAAATTCTTATGAGGTGCATTCAGAAGTATGAATTGTGGTCTGGCCAAAGAGTTAGCACAACCAAAAGTGGAGTTATCTTCTCTCCGAACTTGTCTCAACGATGTCGTGATGAGATTAAGAGTAAAATTGGGTTTAATTGCCTGGATCGAAGGGAGAAATATCTTGGAAACCCCTTCTTTTTCTCGGCTAGAAGGAGAGATGATTATCTCTTCCTCAAGGAGAAAATTTTAAATACACTCGAAGGTTGGAAGGCAAGGCACCTATCGCAAGTGGCCAGAACAGTTTTGGTACATTCGGTTCTACAAAATATTCCAAATTATTTCATGTCTACTCCTTTAATCCCTAAGGCTCTTTGTGATGAGTTGGATCGCTTGGTTGCAAGATTTTGGTGGAATGGGAATGTTGAAAAGAAGCAGTATTGTGCGCTTAAAAGCTGGCCTGATCTTTGCCAGCCTAAGAAGTGCGGAGGCCTGGGTTTCAGGCGCTTTGCAGATATGAATCGGGCTCTTATTGCAAAACTCTTTTGGATGATGCTAAAAGATGAAGGAAAGGACTGGGTTAAAATGTTTAAAGATAAGTATTGTCATATCTGTTCGATTTGGACTGTTGAAAAAAAAAAAGACTGATTCGAGATGCTGGAAAAGTCTTTTAGAGGTACGAAATATTTGTGTGGAGGAAGGGGGCATTATGATTGCGGATGGGAATTGTAACGCCCTAATGCTAAGGCACGCTACAGTGCTTTTTCAAATATTGTGCAATCTTTGCTAATCAAAGAAATTTCTCGAAAAACGTGTCAAATTAAAACTTTTGCATTAGATACTAAACTTTGTAATTTAATAAAATATTTACAAGTGCCGGGATACCGTTTTTTTTTTTTTTAAACTTTATAAAATTTACTTTTCAAGCATACATTCCAAAATATACAGATTTACAGGTCGCACAGCGACTTTCAAAATACAACTCCCAGATGTCCCGAGACCGAACACTCCAGGTCGCGCTGCTTTGACATGTACAATCTCACCCGAGCTCAGGTCCACTCCTGTTCAGCCTTCGCCTTTCCTTTACCTACACATGAAAGTAGAAACTGTGAGTCGACAGACTCAGTAAGAAATGCATATAACATATCACATAAATTCCGACCTGTAAATAGGCGCCCATACACCTATCTACAGGGCTTAACAGATGAGCAAGAACGTTCTAACTGCTTATGCTACTGACCATGATATCACTCCTACTAGCACTATAATCGTGCTGTAGGACCGGCACTATATTTGTGCCGCTATGATAGCGTCAATAGCATCCAAAAGTATGATTGGCCATGATATCACTCTTAACCAGTACGATGCCTGTACTGCTGAACCGACACAATGGTTGTGTCGCTATGATAGTACCAAAACATACTTTCCAGGGTGAATAACACTCTTAACCAGTACGATGCCTGTACTGCTGAACCGACACAATGGTTGTGTCGCTATGATATCACCCAAATACATACAAGGATACACACAGCATGCATATATATATCATACATATACATACACCCAGATATTTATATCACACGTTATATTCAGTTCTTACCTGTTTTCCGAATTCAAACGTGCTGGCCGACCTGAACGGAAATCTCGTGCTAGATGGATGCCCTAATCACATTTTGAAACCGAGTAAGTTACATGATTCAAAACCCTAATCCCGGGAAACCCAAAACCAAAACCCTAGGTTCTGCTATACTCTTAATGGGTTATTCTAACTCTGGAAATGGGGAAACACCCAACCGAGGCATCGAAATGGCAAAAATTGAGAAAATGAAAGGCCCGGGGAACCCTGCCAAAACCGGCTAGCCGGTTTTTGTGGCCCTGCAAACCGGCTAGCCGGTTTGCACCAGGTTTCCCAAAACCTTTCATTCAATGCCCAATCTTCCACCAAATGCAATGAAACCTTCCAGAGTACCTAATTAGGGCATAAACAATAATTTCCAACCAGTAATTCACAGAACAAGCCATCAAAACCCAAGTTGCCATTAAAGCCCAAAGCTTTGAATTCAAAGCTCAAAGTTGCAAAAAACTTACAATCAATCACTACACCAGCTGCTATGCACTAAAATTAACTCATACTAACCCTAGAATTCGAACTAAACAAACATCAAACCTTAACAACTCCTATAACCCAAAGTCACCATTTCAAACTAAGCAAAACTTAAAAAAAACTAAAGAGGGGTTCACTAGGGCTTACCTTAACTTGAATCTCCCAAAGTTTCCTTGCTGAAATCACCAAAAATCAGCAGCCCCTCCCTTGTTCTTGCTGCCTTCGAAGAGAGAGAGAGAGAGAAGAAAGAACTTCTCTTTCAAAATGACCTTTTTTTTCTTTAATTTTCCTTTCTTTCTTTGATTTTCTAAATTGAGGAAAAGGTTTAATTAAACCCTTTGCTGAAAGTTAAATGCTAGGTGTCAAATACCTAGGGCAGCCACCTATCTCCCATTTACTCAAATGACAAAAATGCCCTTAAAGTTATAACTTAGGTATTTCTAAAGCTAGGGGTAAAATGGTCAAATTCCATAACCCCGCTCAATCCCGATAATTATTTCCTTTAAAATATTTCCCACCAAGAAATAAGGTTCTAAACTTACCCATGTGATCAATCTAGCCATCCATCGCATTTTCTGTTGTCGCCGAACAAAAATTACAAAAATATTATATTCCACATATAAACTAAATAATACCCCTAGAATTTAATAAAATCTCCGGAATTGAGAAATTATAACTCTAATATTTATTTCTAAATATTGGGATCCATTATTAAATAAATTCACAACTAATAATAAAATAATAAAAATTAGTGCTAATTGCCTTTACTAATCCAAATTATTAGAGCGATCATTACAGGAATTGTGAAATTTGGGACAGATCTTGGATCCCCGGTAGGAAGGAGGAGGAAATCAAGCTGAATTTAATGTTCGAGAAGAATCAGCCCCTTTGGCAAGTCAAGGATCTATTTGTGGAGGGCACTAGAATGTGGAATGAGCAACTTGTCCGTGAGTGTTTCAATGGAGGAATCGCTAATGATATTCTCAACGTCAAGCCTTTAACGGGGGGCACGGACATTGTGTTTTGGAATGCTGCAAAGTCGGGCAAATTTTCTATCAAAAGTGCTTACTGGGCTAGCAAACAACACCGTTTCAATACGCCTAATAAGCTTTGAGAAAAATGGTGGAAGCTGCGCCTGCATCCTCGCTTAAAGTTTCTGGGGTGGAAAATTCTTTCTTACATTCTCCCCACATCGGCCAGATTGGGTCCAAGGGAGGTTGAGCATAGGAAGTGTTTATTTTGCAATCTGGAAGAAGAATCTACTCTCCATTTGTTTTGTCATTGTTCGGTGACTCGGGGTATATGGTTCAGAAGTTCTTGGGGGATTCGAATTGATCGGCTTGGCTGGAATAGTCTATTGGATTTTGGTGGATAGTGGACGAGCCTTAAGGATGAGGCACTTATCCTGTTTACCGCTTGAGTGTGTGACACTCTTTGGAAATGGCGAAATGACATGATATTTAAGAATGTTGGCTGTGATGTGGAGCGTGTCTTTCGGGATTGTATGGTGAGATTTCAGGAGTTTTGTTCTTGCCATTATTGGGAAGATCGCCAAGAGACTCGGGTTACTTTGAAGGACATTACACCAAACTCCATGTGGGACGATTACTGGTGCTGCAAAGTTGATGCCTCTGTGTCTAGTGTTGATGCAGGAGTGGCGGTAGTGTGCTTGTATGATGGGATTCTCTCCAATCCTTAGATTGCTGTTGACTTTTCCATGGTGTCGTGCATGTTGGAAGGGGAATTGCTGGGAATTCAGCTAGCTTTGAAGGAGGCAACTGAACATCGAGTGCGCGAGGTCAAGATAGAATCAGATTCTAAGGTGGCGGTTTTGGCTTTTGAGTCTGGTTCTCTTCCTTATGGTTGGGGTACCTATCCTTTGTTCTCTTTGTGTCTTGAGCTGTGTAAATCCTTTGAGGATGTTGTTGTTTTTTTCATTCTCCGGTTGGAGATTGGTTTGGCCGATTCTTTAGCTTGTTGGGCTAGAAAGTCGAGGGTGAAGACTTCGGGTCTTTTAAGAGATGTAGCCCCCTCTTGTGGCTACTAGTTTTTTGTTTTGTTTTCGAATAAAAACTCCACTTAAATAAAAAAAAAAAAAGTAATAGTCTAGACCCTTTTCTTATATTCTACAAATACTGTTCTTCTTCTCCTTTCACTTTTTAACTAAATTGCCTGAAAATCTTTAATTTAATATATTTCTGTGTTATTTTCCTAAGACCTGACTTCTATACTCTTTGTAACTGTTAGTTTTATTATTATTTAATTTTTAAGTGGATTTGATATGATTTAGTTTGTTGCAATTTTGTTTGAATCTTAATTTGGGTACTTGTTGATAAAATCAAAGATCCAAGTCCTATGCTAGTCAATTTTAAAGCGTTAGATTTACTTGGTACATTTGTTTTTCGGAAACTGAATCAATTGATATTAATAATATGCATGTATTATAGCTTTGTATTTTGTGTTTGATATTGTGTGTTTTGCAATTTTGTATAACTTTCACTCTCTATTTCTTAATTTTTATTTTCACAGTTTATGTTATTTTAGAGTTTAAGTTTTGTGTTCTTCATATTTGAATTTTATTGTTTATTGGTTTGTATACTGACATATATGTATATTAGTTTGTTATGTATGTAGATGGAGATGGAGAAAGATGATTGTTTAGAAGTATCAAAGCAGATTAGAATTCCATCTCCAATTGAGTCCAATGAAAGTCAGCTTCAAGCAAATAGTTCTCAAATTAACAAAGTGGAGCTGCAAACATAATGATGAGCTCTAATAGTTCTCCTATGGAACCATCAAGCGATGAATTACCATCGCCAACATCTACAAATAACGACTCTAAGGTACCAACTAAACGCAAACCTATTAAACTTCCATCTCCTGCTTGGGATCATTTCACAAAAGATGTGAAGGATAAAGATAATATTAGAGCTATTTGTAATCATTGCAAGAAAGATTATGCATGTGGTCATAGCGAGCACAAACACCAACACTATAACAAATATTAAGACGATTAGCAGTATGATAAAGCAAACTACCAATCATACTTCGATATAAAGTAAGATCTATCTTTACTCCTTGTTCATCCTTAGATAATTTCAAGATTGTGCTCTTAGGAGTATTATCATGTTTGGCTCTTTCAAGAACAAACTTTTTCACCAAGTTCTTTGCATACTTACTCTGAGAAACAAATGTGCCCTTATCAATTTGTTTAGCTTGGAGACCCAGAAAATAGGTGAGTTGACTTGCCACGCTCATTTTAAACTCTTGTTGCATTTGTTGGACAAAAATTTGCACTTCAGAGTTAGAAGTAGGTCCAAAAACTATATCATCAGCATATGATTGAGCAAAAATAATATCAAATTGAATGTTTTTGATGAACTGTGATTTATCAACATTTCCTCTTCAATAATCATGAGATAGTAAAAACTCAGACGCTCATACCAAGCTCGGGGTGTTTGTTTCAAGCCATACAATGCCTTGTTTAACTTATAAACATGATCAAGAAGGTAGGGATCCTCAACCACTCTATTTCGTTAAGGAGTTTTAGGAGCAGAAAAATTCATGAAAAATACTATAAGATTTACAAAATTCATCATACATAGTATTTTCAGAATCTTTTCTATGATCACTCTTAAAACGAACTATCTTACCAATGCTGCAATCTTTTTGAACTTTCAATTTCAAGCAAAGAAACTTAAAAGTATCAAATTTTTCTCTACAAAATTCAACCCATAAAAACCAAGAGAAATCATCTACACACAGAAAAATATCTTTTCCCATTCAAACTTTCAACCTGAATTGGACCCATCAGATCCATGTGAAGAATTTCAAGAACTCTAAAAGTATTCACATCAGGTACACTTCTGTGAGATATTTTTGGTTGATTGTCAAACTGACACGGTCCACATTTGCCTACATCTTCTTTACCCAATTTAGGTAATCCTCGAACAATCACTACATTGGATAATTCTTTTAGATTTTTGTAATGAATGTGTCCAAGTTTTTCATGCCATAAATCAGTAGTTTTATCAATAGCAGAGTGACAAGTAGCATAGGTAGTGATGGTGTAATAATTATCATTAGATCTAAATCCTTGCAAAATAGTTTATCGTGATTATTAAGAACACAACAATGACTACTATCAAAATTAATAGTGTAACCCTAATCACAAATTTGACTAATGTTAAGGAGATTAGCACTTAGTCCTTCAACTAACATTACGTTCTTAAGCCTGGGTAGACCTTCAAAATTAAGAGTTCCCATTCCTATGACTTTTCCAGCTAGACCATTACCAAAAGTAATTTCTCCACATTGCATTGGTCTAATGTTGTCAAGATAGTCTTTTTCACCTGTCATATGCCTGGAACAACCACTGTCAAAACACCACATTTGAGAAGCAATAGATTTAAAACAAGAAGAAACAACAAAACATTTATTTTTGACAACCCATTTTTGTTTTTGAGATACAAATTTATTTCTAAAATATTTATAATTAAACATGTTTTGTATTTTAATACATCTAGGTCGAATGTGACCTTTTATTCCACAAAAATGGCATATATGAATGAACAGATTCCTATTCCCTTTGGGATTGCCAAACTTACCAAACTGCTTCTTTTCTATAACAACAGTACATTTTGCTGTAGAATCAGAATCCTGTAAAGTAATGTCAGAACATTCAGAAATCAAAATTTTAGATTTGAGAAATTTATTATTTGATTTAGATTGAGCCTTAACAAAATCCAAACCACCATGACTCGTTTGTCTTGAATTTTGAACCACTACAAAAATGTCAGAACCTGGATTTAACATTTTAGCATTTCTTTTCAATTTTTCAAGTTCCTTAGTTAGAGATACAAATTTAGAATTTCTTGAAATCAATTTAGATTCACAACATTTATTTTTCTCTTCAAGCTCCAATATTTTCATGTACTTCTGAAAATTTCTTGTTAACAAAGCCATTTCATTATCACTCTCACTGTCAGAAACATCTATTTCATAAACGTTAAAGGCAATACCTTTACTTTTCTCAACGAAAGAGTTTGGCTTAACCTTTTTCTTGATCTATTGATTTAACTCAAATGTTCTTAAAGAGCCCATGAGTTCTTCAACCTTCATTTTGCCAAAATCTTTTGCCTCTTCTATTGCTAGAAATTTTGTGTCAAACCTGTTAGGAAGCACACGAACAATTTTTCGAACCAAGACAGATTCATCTAATTTTTCTACCAAGGCAAAAAGCTCATTAGAAATATCAAATAGTCTTTGATAAAATTCAGAAAAAGTTTCAGTATCTGACATTCTCAATTCATCAAATCTAGTTTGTAACATGGTAAAACGTGATCTTTTTACATCAGCAGTACCGTCAAATTGAGTTTGAAGGATTTCCCACACGTCCTTTGTAGATTCACAAGATGAAATTAATTTTAAAATGTCTTCAACGACACCATTAAAAATATCATGTAAAGTCTTATTGTTATAATCAGATAATTTTTCATCTTCATTAGTTTAATTGAGTTCACGTTTTACCTCAACTACCTTATATATCGTTCATCAAAAATGAAAGTTTCCAAGAAAATGGACAAATATTTTGATTAAATTTCATTCAAAATCATCTAAATTTACTTTTTTTCAAAATCTACTCATCAATTCAAAACCATAACTTGAATATAGAATTTGACAATTTCAATCTGATTTTTTGTCTGAATTTAATTAATTAAAATAAAATTAAGAAAAAATGTAATCTAGACCATTAAACACTATGAGGCTACCTTTATCGTCATTTTCAGTAGGTTGCGACTAGCCTGTAAGTATAGCTCTCCAAGCCTTCTCATCTTGTGACTTAATGAATGTTCTCATCCTAACCTTCCAATATGGATAATTTGAATCATTCAATAGAGGTGGTCGAGTAATGGAGCTTCCTTCTGTAAACAAAGACATCTCACACAAAATAAATTAAATGGAATAATCTCAAGATCTCACTAAGATTTTAGTGACCCGCTCTAATACCAATTAAAATTCTGTATTTTAATATTCCCAGTTTTATTATTTAATTAAATACTTAATTAAATGCAGAATAATTAATGAAGCTGGTTCTAAAACAGTTTTTTTGTAGTTACAGAAGACAACTCTGTAACTCCAGAAGAAACCAGAAAAACAAACAGTGCAGAAAAGTAAAAACACACAAGGTTTTTGTATGTGGTTTCAACAATCCTTTCAGATTGTTACTAGTTTACGGGGCCACGCCCAGAGATAAAATTCATTAGATAGATCTCAAAAATACAAAGTAATTGACTTGCATAAATAGAATGTATTCCACCTTCTAATTGAATCTTGTTGAAACTTCAAGTGCTCGAACTCTCTTCAATTTTCTTGAAGAGTGCTTGCTTCCTCCCGAGGTAAGACTTGAAAAGAAATCTCCCGAAAGCTTTGTAAAACCTTCTCCTAAAGGTAGCACTGTTGTTCTTCTTCTTTGCAGGCTTGATTACAGACTCAAGACAATACAAAATACAAATGAACGAGTTGAACAAGCTCTTCACTTCAAAACAAAGACTCTCTTTTCTAAAGATATGAGTGAAAATCAAAGATACAAAAGAGGTACATGACCTAGCTGCTATAAGGTGTATTCATAATCACTATACACCTTATTGACAACTCATACACGGTCTGAACAAGACCACAATCTACTAGAAAAATCCCCAAAATAGACCTTCAAACAGCCCAAAAATTTCCATTTCTGTACCTACAAAATCGTGAGCAGTAACTACGACTTTCCTTTTATAGAAAAGAAAAATTTAGCTTCGGTTTTCTGCTCAAGAAATCTGATCAAATAAAATAGGAAACTCACACAAGATCAGAATATCACAGCTGGATAAATAGAAAAAAATTGAGCAACCAAACTTACCCTTTTTACCTTATTTTCCATAAATAGGAAAGCTAGACAACTTTCCTTCCAAAAATAAATTTGATTAATACTGTATAAAAGTCAAATACAAAATATGGAAACCAATGTAATTACTCCAACTGAATTTAAACAGTAAATAATAAAATATTTTTGTCACATTAAATATGACAAAAATAGAATTAATAATTTCTCTTCTATTTCATTTATTTTTTCGTTTATTGATTTTCTTACTTTGGTATTTTGTTTAGTTTTGTTCTGGATTTGAGATTGTTTTTTTTTATTATTATTTATTTTTGTTTTGTGGATTTGGATCAAATTCTGAGATGTTTTGATTTTGATTAGTTTTGTGGTTGATTGGAATCTAATAAATACGATAGCCGTAGTGGTATTGTAGTGGTGTGGTTGCGGTGGTAGTGGTAATGTACTGGTGTGGTTGCAGTCAGGGGCGGAGCCACACCCATGGCAAGGGTGGCTATGGCCCCCCAACATTTATGTATCTCCATATATATATATGTATATATGGAAGAGGTTTCAATGGTTACATTTTTATTGTAACCATCATGGTTACATTTTTTTTAAGCCATTGGATTACTATTAAATGGTTGTGATTAATTTGGAAATTAAATAAAAATAAATTATAAATAACTTGTAACCTGAAAGTAACCTAATCATTTATTTCCTTATAAAACTTTAATTAAGATTAATTATATTTTAAAATTAAATTATTTATAATTATTAATTAATTTTTTGCAATTTATTACTATATAAGGATCTTTTAGCAATTTATTTTTTTATACTTAAATTATTTAGAATTTTATAACAAAACTTTTTATAATTTAAAATTATACACATATAATTTCATAATTTAAATTTTATTATTCTTGTAATCTTAATTTTAAATTATTACACTTAATTATTTAATTTTTTTATTTAAATATTTAAGAAGTAAAAAATGAAATAAGTTGAAGGATTTTTTAGAAAAAAAAATGGCTGCACTTGTTATCGATTGATTAGCTTGAGGCCTCATACTTAGTTCATATAATTGTAACAAAATAATTAAATATAATTTAAAAATAATTAACTATTTAAAAATTTATTATAAGAAGAGAATTTTAATTTGTGTCAAAAGAAGTTTAATTTTTGTAAAAAAAATAAATTTTATTGTAAATATTTTAATTAAATGGCTTAATTATTAAAATAATTCAAGTAAGGATTTAAATATAAATATTAATTGCTAAAAGAGGTCTTGTTAAATATTTAATTAATTATTTTAAGAAAATAGTTAATTATAATTAAATAATTCTAAAAAAGGAATGTCTATTTAATTAATTATTTTAAGAAAATAGTTAATTATAATTAATTAAATCTAAAAAAAGAAAGTCTACCTATTGGTAACCTGCTATTACAAGTTAAAGAAAAATGTAACCATATGGTTACAATAAAAATGTAACCATTGAATAGTCACCCATATATATATATACATATGTAAATAAAAACAAAATTATAATAGAACAAACTCTATTACTAATTTAAAGATTCAACTAATACATTTTTATATATATATATAATGTAATAGCTAAGTATTTAGAGAATTATAATATATGTATATAGTGTAAGTTAAGTGCGTAATTTATTAAAAAAAAAATACATTGCATTTTTATAAAAATAAAATGTGAAATTTTTTTTTAAAAGAAATTAAATTTATATGTATAGAAAGTAAATAAAATAGCATATTTATTTATTAATTGATTTTTTTATTTCTAATACTACTTAAATTGTTATTTTCTTTTACCAATAAGTTAGTAACATTTATTATTGTTAATTATGTTTTTTTTATACATTTGGTTTAAAATTATTTACTAATTTGTTAACTTTCATCTTTACATTAAAAATTAAACATGTCTCCTATAAGTGTTGGAAATTTTAATATGAAAATTATTTCATATATATTTGTTTTATAAAAAATATTTTAACATTTAATGTGTATTTTGATTATAAGTGTGTTAATAAAATATTTCTCAATTTAAATAATTTAAAGTAATTTTTGTTTTAGTTATAAATGATTTTCGACATAAAAGAATCGTGTTCTAAATTTAAATGTTGAATATAATATATAATTATGCGCAATGAAATTTTTGTTTGATACTAAAGTTTAAATTTGGCTCCCCTTGCAATAAAATCCTGGCTCCGCCCCTGGTTGCAGTGGTAGTGGTGTTTTGCATGGTGGTGGTTGGCGGTGGTATTGCAGTGGTAGTGTTAGTGGTGGTGACTGTAAAACAGTCGTCTATACTATAGGCGACGGTTTTAAACAGCCGCCTATAGTATATATAGGTGACTGTTTTAAACAGTCGCCTATACTACTTCGTATCCCTGGCGGCTTTGTACAGTCGGGAAAAAGTTTTTTCGATAGTTTTTTACCGTTGCTTATTCTGCTTAGTTTTCCCGACGGTCGAATAGGCGTCGATCTTAGAGACTAATGAGATTACTTTACCCGACTGTTTAAATCAATCAAAAAAATTTAATTTTATAGAGAAATGTTAATTACAACCTCTTAGCCAATCTCCACGTCCGAAATTATATGCCGAAATATTTTTTTCAATTTTTTTTTCATATCGGTATTCGTTATAGTTGCAATATCATCCCTGTAAATTTTTGAAAAATTTGGAATATTTTACAGTACCGAAAACAGAGTTCCTGATATTCTAGTTTACCACGCGCGTTCAAAAAACTTCAAACGTATTTTCGACATTGTAAGCTATTTGAAACTTTTCAAAAATTTACAGGGATGATGTTGTAAGTATAACGAACACTCCCGTGAAGAAAAAATTTGAAAAAAAATATTCCAACATGTATTTTCGGACGTAGAGATTGACTAAAAGATTGTAATAAGAGGTTGACGGTAGAACTTTTCTTTTATATTTTATAATAATCATTAATAAGAATCCCATCCAATATTTGTTGACATATTTTAAGTAATTATTAGGTCAAGTCAAGGAAAGCATTCCTCATCACAACATGAGTGAGTGACACATATATCATAAGTGA
Source organism: Cannabis sativa (assembly GCF_029168945.1). NCBI lineage: Eukaryota > Viridiplantae > Streptophyta > Magnoliopsida > Rosales > Cannabaceae > Cannabis > Cannabis sativa. Next base: position 12,458,515 of record NC_083607.1, read on the forward strand.
GACTTTTGACTAGGAATACTGATTAATGTGAAAAGGGAGTGTATAAGAGAAAATTAACATTTGACACGCTTCTGACTTGTTCACTTGTTCACTCGGCTACCCCTTGACTTCAACTGATAAAATCTCTTTTTCACTTGAAAACAAATAGAGAAATAAAGAAAACAATTCAATCATAATATATATGGTTTTTTCTTTTTTTGAAATGGAATCATACTATATAAGGTTTCGCCCTTTCACGAGCCAATCTAATTAAAGTGCGAATTGAAAATTTTAAAATGTATACTTGTGGATTAAATATATATTAATATATAAAAGTAAAAAATTCAATTCAATCTCCACTTATTTGTATACATTTTAAAAATTATATATGTAAAATTAATATTTTAAAAGTAAAAAATAATTATTTTAAAAATTTAATACATATATAAAATAAAATAGTGTTGATTAAATTAGAGGAAGACTATATAATATGCAATAACATATTAATATATTATTGCTATTAGAATTTTATATTAACATATGGATTTATCACTTTTTTTTTTAATGACATTTATAGCTCTCAATAATTTCATATCTTTCATACTTCGCTTTCGACAGCTCAGCGTTCCCATACTGTGCAGTGATCTGGAGTGATCATATTCTTCCATGTTGATATATAATGACAACTACATATGTATCATAATTATTTTTTTATTAATATTGAGGAAGGATTTCAACTTGAAATTTTCTGTGAGAAGAAGTATAAATTAAAATATTAAACTATGCCTATTAATTGTTTAATAGGGCCTTAGATATATAGTTTATTGGAATAATGACATAAAATATCATTTTTCATAAAAAAAATTATATTTTTATATTTCAAGATTTTTTTTTTATTTTAATAGCTTTTTTTTTTATATAAAAACAATACGAAAACAAAAAAAAACTAAATAAAAGTAAAAAAATAAAATAATATCCAAACAATATTAAAATAACAAAAAAAAAATAATAATAACATTTAGATAACAAAAAATTATTTTTATAATTTTTTATTTATTTTATCTCTAATTTATTTGGTGAAATGTTTGGGTTTTCTTTAATATATATATGATCAGTAAACTAAATATACCGGAAAACTTGTCAATAAATTTTCTATTTCGCAAGAGAAACCAGTTCTGAATTTGTAGAGAAAACGTCAAACTAAAAAAAAAAACAAATAATTAATCCTCTACTTCTTTATCTCTTATCACTTTAAAGATTTGGTTGTTAAACTTTATATTTAATCCATATGTCTTACTATATATAGAGCCATAATAATTAGGCTATGCCACTCCATCATTCCCTCTGGACACAGAACATTAACACAACAATACTTATTAAATATCTATAATTATTCATCAATAAAATTTCTATTTTGGAAAATACAAAAATTACTCACATACTCAAAGTTGTTACACATACCAATATGAATTTTTTTTTTCTTCTAACTTTCAACCATGCATTAAGAAACTAATAAAACCAATTATTACACGAAATTAGAACAAAAAAAGAGGAAGAAAAAAATGAATGAAAGAAATATAAAGAAAAAAGAGATTATGATTTGACTTAATATGTGTTTTGTAGTGTTTGACTCTTAAAGCTTTTGAAACCTAGGACGACTAGGGTTACGTAAAGCAAAACATACGTGGCATAATATCCATGTAACGTATATTGTTGGTTTTTCTTCCAAACTGTCTAAAACGCGTAAAAAATTATTAAAAATCGACATGGTCGAAAATAAAGAGCTGCTTCGAAATATCCTTACCCTTAAACCCCGGAACCTCTTCATATACCAATCTCTAAAACCTAATTATTCTAATCTGATCATTACATTCTTATGATTAGTTTAAGAATAAAGAAAAAAACAAAACCAAAAAAACCATACACAAACAACTACTGCAACAACATGTTATAATACTATTACAGACAAAATTGCTCCATTGGAGATTAGGGAGGAAGAACCGGTGCCGGAGATCGAGCCAACTCTACACTGGCCAGTACCAATGACTTGGCTCTCCGGCACCGGCAATTCAATCTGTCATCTATTCTCACACGACAAAAGATACACGTCTTCTACCATACTGGCGCCGCCGTCTAATCTGGGGATCCTCTCGTTCGAAACAGCAAGGATTATCTCCCGTCTTGTCTCTCTTTACCGGTCTCTCTCCGAAGATGAATTACGACGGCTGAGGATGGAAATCATGATGTCCAAAGGTGTTTGTTACTTGAACTCTAGAGATGAGCGGTACCTTCTTAGTTTGGCCGGAGCGGAGAGGTTGGAAGAACTTGACACGGCTGCCGAGGCCGTGTCTAGACTGGGAAGAAAATGCACCGATTTGGAGCTTGTGAGGTTTGATTTTCTATATGCTGATTTGAGACTTGGAGATATTGATATGAAGAAACTTGATTTTTGTTCTAAAACCGTGCATAAAATGGTGGAGAAGCTTGAGAAATTGGTGGGTTTTACAGCGAATCTCTACGCTGCCATGGAATCGCTTACCGAATTGGAGAATTCGGAGAGGAAAATGAATCGGTGGAAGAAGAATCATAATAATACAGACCACCGCAGCCACGGACATATCAAACAGTTAGCTAATAAAACCAGTAATTTTGATCATTTTCATCAGAAAATTACCTACTTAAGAAAACAGGTTCAGCATTACAGAGATATCTCGCTGTGGAATCAGAGCTTCGATAAAACAATTGGGTTCATGGCCAGAATCGTTTGCGTAGTTTTCGCAAGAATTGAAACGGTTTTCGGACCATACATTTCTGGTCTTCATCTTCACCTTCATCACAATCCAAATAAGGTTTCAAATTTTCCAGACTACTGCCTCTTAGAAGATAGTAAACTATTACATTCTCATAATCGAAAATGGGCGTCCTTGAATTGGTTACGATGGCGAAAACACAATTGTCACCACCACCACCAACACCATCATCATCATCATCATCATCATCACCATCACAACCATAACCACCATAAACATAATAGCCATATTAATCATAACCACCATTATCATCATCACCACCACAACCACCGCCATCACCAGAATCATAGGACATTCCACCCCAGCGGAGTTTTAGTACCAATCGAACTAGAAGATGATCACAAAAAGCACGATCATCACGGTAACCATCTAGACATCGCTCACAACAGAGTTTCAGGGCTAGCTCAGCCTTCCACAGTGGGCGCCTCGGCGCTGGCGGTCCGTTATGCGAACGTGATCATAACAGCTGAACGTTGTCTTCACGCCCCGGACACTGTGAACACAGACACGCGCGAGGGGCTGTACGAGATGCTCCCGGTGAGGCTGAGGACTACGGTGAGGTCGAAACTGAGAAGCCATTGGATGAAGAAGAAGGAAGAAGAGGTGGGGGAAGGGTGCGATGGTCATGCCCTTGCAATGGGGTGGAAGGAGGCGGTTGAGGAGATCATGTCGTGGCTGGCTCCCATGGCTCATGACACTATGAAGTGGCAGACGGAGAGGAACTACGAGAGGCAAAAGTACTTGGAAGGGACTAAACCGACGGTGCTGCTTTTGCAGACCTTGCATTTCTCAGATTTGGAGAAGACGGAGGCTGCCATTGTTGAGGTCTTAGTTGGGTTAAGCTTCGTTCAAAGGTTCGAGAATAATCGACGACGTTCTGGTACTGATCTTCTTCATCATAATCACAATCATAATCGTATTTATCATCAATTGTTTCAACCATTTCGTCGTTAGGTTCTGTAATAATGTTCCAACGAGAGAGACACCATTAATGTCAGTTTCAATTTTTTTTGTCTTTGAATATAATTATTTTATTTTAAAGTGTTGATATTATATATGTTTTCTAAGAGTTTTGATAAAAGAAGAATAAAAATGGTATGATCACTACTCAAAATTTGGTATGAGGGTTTGGTTTTTTACATTGAATTTTATGTATATAAATTATGTGATTCAAGGAAATGGGATATTGAAGAAATATATATATATACTTTTTTTTTTTTAATGAAAATCATAAATTTTTAAATATAATAACCAGCAACTAAGATCATCTCGTAGAGTGCTGATGTAATATTATATTTTGATATTTTTGTTAAAAATATTTCACCAATAATAGTGTGCTAAAACTAGGGGGACCCTGAAAATATATGGGCTAGTGTTATGGGATTTGAATTACGACCTTAGACATTATGCCATCCACCTCAACTAACTAAGTTATGAATATTTGTAGCTTATAATACACTTAAATTTTACTTAAATAAAAGCCTAGTAATTTTTTTTTATTTTTTTTATTTTGGGCCCCCGAAAGTGTGGGCCCTGGCTAAAACTTTACATATGGTAGAGCCAAATTTGATACATGATATATCATGCTAAATTGGCGCATAATTAATGTACCTTTTTAATTTACATTATTGTCATTTATCATTAATGATTTTTTTTTTCTATATTTAAACGTTTATATATTACAACTATGTTTTATCTGGGACTCGAACCCAGGACCTCCAACACACACACACACCCATTTATGGTTACTTGAGCTAGCCTCAAGTGGTCATTTATCATTAATGATACTTTAATATTTCACTTTTTTATTTATAATATTGCTATTATTTTTGGGAGTTTACCCTTAAAGTGGACATGAGTTGGTACTTTAAAAAGGTTTATAATTTGAGGTGTATCATGAATAAAAATGGCTTGTTCGCATGTCATAAAGGAAAATTCAAGGTGACTAAATTTTACAACTCCTGGCTAAAAACAAGAAGATTGGATATAATCGAGCTCTTTGGAACGGTTTTGAGTGCTCCTATGTAATATCCCGAAAAATAAAATGATATTTAAATAAACATATTTTATTAAATATGTAATTATTTTGGTAATGAAGTAAGATTATGATCTTACTTAGGGTAATTAGTGAGGATTTATTAAATGATTATATTCAGCGTAATTTATTAATTACGGATGTTATATTAGGATATGTGGGTATCGAGGATACCATTTTTGAAATAAAAATATTCTTTGGGCCCGATGACTGTGAAAATTTGACGATGTGGTCAGAAATGTCATGACATTAATGGATGGATTATTTTGAGGATATTCTGGACTAGTTTAGAATTTTAGAATGTCGGTTTAATGGATTATTAAATTACCATAATGCCCCTAGGTTATTTTTTAAGTCTAAGTTTTTGAGAGCTGGTTAGTTTTTTTATCCCTTTTGACTTTTGTGGGCTGACCCTTATTTTTAAAAGAAAAAAAAAAGAAAGAAAAAAACCTATATATGAGATAACTTAGAAGCTAAGGCACCAAAAAGCTTCTCCTTCTCTTCTTCCCCTTCGTGCAAGCCAAACCAGCATGCTTGAGGGTTTCTCTTCAGCCTTTTTTCTTCATTCTCAAGCTGAATCTTATCCCAAATCAACCAAGAGGAGTTTTGAGGTAAGTTCCTGTAACGCCCTAATGCTAAGGCACGCTACAGTGCTTTTTCAATTAATGTGCAATCTTTGCTAATCAAAGAAGTTTCTCGAAAAACGTGTCAAATTTAAACTTTTGCATTAAATATTAAACTTTGTAATATAATAAAATAATTACAAATGCCGGGATCCCGTTTTCAAACTTTGTAAAATTTACTTTTTAAAATATACATTCCAAAATACACAATTTACTGGTCGCACAACGACTTTCAAAATACAACTCCCAGATGTCCCGAGACCGAACACTCCAGGTCGCGCTGCTTGACATGTACAATCCCATCTGAGCTCGGGTTCACTCCTGTTTAGTCTTAGCCTTTCCTTTACCTACACATGGAAGCAGAACTGTGAGTCGACAGACTCAGTAAGAAATGCATATAACATATCATATAATTTCTGACCTGTAAATAGGCGCCCATACACCTATTTACAGAGCTTATCAGATGAGTATGAACGTTCAAACTACTTGTGCTATTGACCATGATATCACTCCTACCAGCTTTATAATCGAGCTGTAGGACCGGCACTATGTTCGTGCCGCTATGATAGCGTCAACAATACCCAAAAGTATAATTGGCCATGATATCACTCTTAACCAGTGCGATGCCTGTACTACTGAACCGTCACGATGGTTGTGTCGCTATGATAGTACCAATTCATACTTTCGGGGGAGAATATCACTCTTAACCAGTACGATGCCTGTACTGCTGAACCGACACAATGATTGTGTCCTTATGATATCACCCGAACATATACAATGATACAAACAGCATGCATATATATCATACATATACATACACCCAGATAATCACATCACACATTATACACAGTTCTTACCTGTTTTCCGAATTCAAGTGTGTTGGCCGATCTGAACGGAAATCTTGTGCTAGATGGATGCCCTAATCACAATAATTGTAACACAGATGAGTGACTCGCTAAATCACTTTCCGGGACTTAAACTTGAAACTAAAAGTTTCCCTATCGGTAAACCACATGGCAATACTCTAAATATCTCAAAATTGGGAAAAACTAGGGTTCTGAAAATTCCCCCAACCGGCAGACCGGTTCCCAACCGGAAGTCCAGTTTTGGGTCACCAACCGGTCGACCGGTTGCCACAGGTCCCCCAGAACCGGAATTCCGGTTCTGTGCTGGGTGTTAGGTTTTATGCCCTAAATAAAACTCCATTTCAATGTAATCTATTTTATTCAACATCAATAAAGAAACAGAAGTATTTTTCATTCATCTGTGTATGTTTTGGTTCACTTTATCAATAGCTTGTCTATTTGATTTATAAATTCATCTTAAACCCTTTTCACATACTTGATCATGTTTATTGTGCTGTCATCACATTGGAAAGTAAACATGACTATGTGAATAAAGTTTCCTAGATTTATCAGACACAGGGTTTTACTCATATGATAATCTACGACAAGAGTTTACTTGTATTTGGAGAAATACTATGTTCTTTCCAGAACATTGGTTAAAGTAAAGCTCAGGTTGGATGCATGGAGTATGCATCGGAAGGGACCGATATTGAACTTTGACTTAGATTTAATTAAACTTACCGTAGAATCTATTCAAGTCAATATCGCCAAGTTGATCCTAGATCAAATGATCTTAATCCTGTTATGATTAGGCTCAATCTTGAAAGGCTATTAGTGTTCCTTGAATTGTTAGTTAAGCCTACTTTTAGGTCAGGGTGATACGTACTTTTTGGGAACACGGTAGTGCAATTGAGTGGGAGCGCTAGCATAAACATGGAATCTATAGCTTCTATCTGGCGAATAGTAAGTAAAGGATGATCTCCTTCGAGCTTGACCAAACGAAAATAAATGGTGGAGATCTCATTTCACATAAGCTGAAATATCATTTATACGGGGTCAAGTGTTTTAAGGATAAAATACATAGTAGGGTGTTACGGTAATCTAATCCCTTTACTGTGTAGATCATTCATATAGAGGATCATTGATCACATTAAGATTATAACAATGGATAACTAATGATGTGTCTATATTGTGGAACATATAGAGCATTCTATATACTGAGAGTGCAATTCTAAGTTCTATGCGTGGATTCAACGAAGAATTAATAAGTTAGTGAATTTTAGTGCTAAATTCTTGATCTACTTATTGGAAGCTCGGTTATATAGACCCATGGTCCCCCCACTAGTTGAGATAATATTGTTTGTAAGACTCATGTAATTGGTTTTGATTAATCAATTATAATTCACAAATTAGACTATGTCTATTTGTGAAATTTTCACTAAGTAAGGGCAAAATTGTAAAGAAAGAGTTAATAGGGGCATATTTGTTAATTATGATACTTTGTATGGTTCAATTAATAAATATGATAAATGACAATATTATTTAATAATTATTTATAGTTATTAAATAGTTAGAATTGGCATTTAAATGGTTGAATTAGGAAATTGGCATTTTTGAGAAAATCAGATACAAAAGGTGTTAAAATTGCAAAATTGCAAAAAGCAAGACCCAGTCCACTAAGCCATGGCCGGCCACCTTTTTAGGCTTTTTAAGTTGATATTTTCATTATTTTAATGCCATATAATTCAAATCTAACCTTAGTGGAATGCTATAAATAGATAGTGAAGGCTTTAGGAAAATTACACTTTTTCTGAATCAGAAAAACCTGAGCCTCCTCTCTCTCTTCTCTAGCCGCCACTCTCTCTCTTTCTTCTTCCTTTGAATTTCGAAATTACTTTAGTGATTAGAGTAGTGCCCACACACATCAAGCAATACCTCAATCATAGTGAGGAAGATCGTGAAGAAAGATCATCAGCAAAGGAGATTCAGCATCAAGGATTCAGAGAAAGAGATCCAGGTTCAGATCTTGATAATACTCTGCTACAGAAAGGATTCAAGGGTTAGAGATCTGAACGGAAGGAGTCATTTAATTCTGCTGCACCCAATGTAAGGTTTCTTAAACTTTATATGTGTTTAATTTATCGTTTTAGAAAGTTCTTATTTAGGATGTTAATAAACATACTTGTGAGTAGATCTAAGATCCTGGTAAAATAATTTCCAACAACTGGTATCAGAGCCATGGTAATTGATTTAATTGCATGAAATTTTGACTTTAAAACGATTGTTTGTATGTTTTTGGATGGTATCATGTTGTATTGAGTGTTATTTGATGATTGATTGATGTTTGTAAATTTTCGTGAAAAATAATTGCGATTTTGTTTCTGGAATTATTTTTATTGGATAGTATGGAAAAAATTAAGCAAGTTAGCCTTTTACAGAACTCAATTTCGGTTTTATTTGAATTAGTTATGAATTTTTGAAGATTTAAAAAAATCGGGGCTGTGCTGAAATTTTCCTGCGATCGCGAAACTGTCCGTACAGTTCACAATTTTTTCGTTTTTCATCGTTTTTTCATGCTTTTTCATGGAATTAACTTCCGATTTTTGGTATAGTTTTGTATATATACTATTACTATTCCTAATTCAATTCTAATTATAATTTTGAATTAATTTAATATTTTTTAAATTTAATTCAAGATATTAGTGTAATTTGAATTTGAATAGAATTAGTATCTATCTTCTTGCTTAAAAATCTATCTTATTTTAAAATTTGATTATATCTTATCTTATTTTAAATTTAAAATAAGATAATTATAATCATGTAATTTTTAAATGATATAAGATATTTTGCTAATTTTTAAATTTTGTTATTTTATTTATTTAAATTACATTTAAAATTTGAAAAAGATATTTATTTATCTTTTCTAATTTTTTATTTAATTTTTATTTATAAAATAACATTTAAAATTTAAAAGTAGTTAGCAATTTTTTTTTTTGAAATGATATTTAGGTTGGTTGAAACCTAATTTTTCAAAATTGTAGGTTTAATTTTAAATTTAAATATTTAAATAATTTTCGAAATTTTATTTTTTATTTTTTTTTAATTTTTCGAAATTTTTTTTTATTAATTATTTTCGAAATTAATTATTTAATTTAAAATTAAATAAATCCTACATCCAACTATCCATCTAATCTTGTTGCAGGAGTATGTGTTTTAACTTGTTTGTAAGTTTTCAAAACCTATTATTACTTGATTGCAAATAGCTATGGTTACTTTTTGCCAGATCTAGTGATCTGATGGCTCCCTTGGTCAAGATAATAATTTGTAACAGGTATATTTACAATCTTCTTTCATCTGTGTATGACCTAGCAACATGATAGGACCCATCCAAAGTGTGCCTGTGTGAGCCTATGTGTTTAATTTCATTATAGATGCATATAGGTTGTTGTTGCTAAATAAAATGTCATAGTTCTTGATAGAATTTATTTAGGCCCATTTAGTTTTTGGGCCTATTCAATTAATAACAGTTGTTCTTATTAAGGTTAAATTCCTCTCTTTTGGGCATTGTGTGAGAGTTGAGAGCCATAGAAGTGGGTACGACATACTGAACCCAGCACCCCCTCACATGAACCACCCCAATTGTGAAGGCCCATTTGCCTGATTTGAATGACTGTACTAGGTTAATTACATTAGTTTAACCTAATTAAAATTGATTAGCAACATAATTAATTTCATTTATTTTGAAATTAATTTAGAAAATCATAGTTTAAAGAATTTTATATTCTAAGCTAAACTATATGTATTTTCTTGTATTTAATTAAATATAGAATTATAACCATCTAGATTCTTTCTGAAGCTTAATTTAAATTTTTCATTAAATATTCCTATTTAAGTTGATATTTAGTTATCTACAACTAACCAACTTAAATCTGAATATCTTTTGAATTTAAAATTTCAAAATTAAGCTGAGGAATTTTAGGCATTGGTTATTAAGATTCTTTAGATATTTTTTAGGTTAATATCTTTTCAAATATTAACTTAAAATGGAATATCTTCAAATTAAGTAGTTACAACTTAATTTCAAATTTAATTAAATCTGATTTGAAAGATATTTAAGTTGATTTTTTAGATTCTTCTAAAACGACTTAAACAAGATATTTTCAAATTTGTTCCATTTTATATTCAAATTTATTTTTTGAATTTAATTAATAATTAAAAATTAATTAAAGTTGATTTTTTATTTAAATCAATTTTGATTTGTAATTTTTCATTATTATATTATGGAACTTGTTCGATATTTATTTGAATTTATTTTTCAAATTTAAATAATAATTGAAAATTAATTAAAGTTGATTTTTTATTTAAACCAACTTTAGTTTGTAATTTTTCATTATTATAATATCGAATTCAAATGATTATACAAAATACATATAATATTTTTAAATAATGAGCTTTTAATCAAGAGACATTCGATCTCCATTGTGGGTTTTACACCGCGTTTGTTTTAGTGAGTAATCCTCCCTAATGGAGGAACGTTCATTAGCAATTTCGCACCGTTTAACCTCGCATGATAAGTAGTTTGTAAGTGTTTTGTATGGTATAGATCACCCTAATGGTGGCGACCATACTTGACTTGCAAGTTATGAAACAATGGTGGAAGCTCATAAGATAGAATTGCCTTGACTCTCGCCTAAACGGGACAACGCTGAATTCCAATCTTGATCGAATAAAAGGTTGCTAGAATGGTTATCATTTTAGATGAGCTGACAACTCTATTCAATGGATGATGCTTTGACTCTCGCCTAAACGGGACACTGTATCAGTTTGTTGAAATACCTTGGAAAATAAACTATGTTAGATTTAGTATTTCTATAACATATGTCATTACTTGTTATTTTCTAAATTGTGTATGAATTTATGAGCCAAAACCTTACTTCTGTTTTATTGATGTGTTGTAGTGTCATTATGAATAACCCTCACCCCGATCCTCTCTTAGTTACTATCTTAGCAAAAGAACTCTATAGTTTGAAAATGCATCTTGGTAGTTACATTAACTCGCACCTGTTGATGATGAATCTGAAGTTCCAAAAGGCAAATCTACTAGGAATTGATTTATAAAGAGAACAACGGGTCCAACTTATCCTTAATAGTCTTCCTCCGGAGTATAATGAATTTGTTATCTCTTACATGATCAACAATTCTAACTCCTCCGACATGGACAAGGTTGAAGCAGAATTACGAGCCCATGAACGGAACTTGATTGCAATGGGTCCCCCTGGGTTTGCAATCAATAATCGAAGGAAAAGGACTAGGTATGAAGGATCTAGCAAAACTGCTTCTTCAAGTACAATTATCAGACATAATCTTCTATGTTCGAATTGTAATGGAAAGGGTCATCATGAAGAACGATGTCCCAGGCTTCTAAACAATGCAAACGAAGGTAATGCTTTTGTCTTTGAATCATGTGTTTTAGAGAACGACAAATCCATCTGGATTGTTGATTCTGGGTCTACTAACCATGTATGTTCTTCACTGCAGTTGCTTGAAACTTGAGAAAATCTGCTTCCAAGAGAGTTACAGCTTAAAGTTGGCAATGGCGAATTAGTATCGGTCAAAGCTAGAGGGAAAGCCCGCATCAAGTTTCAACAAAGATTTTTAATTTTAGAAAATGTTTTATTTATTCCAAACTTTAGTAGAAACTTGATTAGTGTCTCATGTTTGCAAACACAATCTTATATATTGAATTTTTCGAGTACAAATTGTTCAATTTCTCGTAATGGATTTCAAATATGTGTTGCTATAATGGAACAAGGGCTTTATGTTTTAAGACCGAGTACTCAAATCTCACTAAATAGTGAACTTTTCAGTGTAGCTAGACCTAGAAACCTAAAAAGAAAAGAGATTGATAATGATGATCAAACTTATCTATGGCATTTACGTTTAGGTCATATAGGCTTTGATAGACTCAATAGGCTCACCAAAGACGGTCCATTGAAAAATGTCGTCTTAGGTGAACTGCCAGTATGCGAGTCCTGCCTAGAAGGAAAAATGACTAAACGTTCTTTCTCTGCAAAGGGAGAGCGTGCCGAAATCCCTCTAGGGTTAGTGCATTCCGATGTCTGCGGACCTTTGAATGGCAAAGCCCGAGGTGGTTATGAGTATTTTGTCACTTTCATTGACGATTTCTCTAGATATAGTTTTCTTTACCTAATGCAAAAGAAATCTGAAACATTTGAAAAGTTTCAGGAGTTTCATGCTTTGGCCCAAAACCAATTAGGTAAATCATTAAAGATCTTGCGAACTGATAGGGGTGGAGAATATATGGATATGCAGTTCAAAGATCATTTAATTGAACTTGGAATTGAATCCCAATACACCGCCCCAGCTACTCCACAACAAAATGGAGTTGCAGAAAGAAGAAATCGCACTCTTTTGGAAATGGTTAGGTCTATGCTGAGTTATTCAACTCTGTCTACGTCCTTCTGGGGATATGCTATACAGATGGCAAATGACATTCTAAATGTTGTTCCATCTAAAGCAGTCCCTAAGACACCCGTCGAACTTTGGAATGGTCGAACACCTAGTTTACGCCATTACAGAATTTGGGGGTGCCCTGCTCATGTCTTAAGAAAGAAAGAAGGCAAACTTGAATCACGTACCGAAGTATGCATGTTTGTCGGAAATTCTAAAGAGACTAGGGGTGGACTATTTTATAGTCACAAGGATAACAAAGTGTTTGTTTCTACAAATGCTACTTTTCTTGAAGAGAACTATATTAAAGACTACAAACCGAAAAGTAAAGTTGTTCTAGAGGAATTGCTATCAGATATAAGTCCTTCCAATGTTCCATCCTCTTCCACTCGTGAAGAAGACGATCCCACTCCCTCAGTTGAACAAACTGAGAAATCTACTACTAAAGTTTCTGTTCAGAAGACAACCGTACCTCGTCGTAGTGGGAGGGTTTCAACAAAACCTGCTCGTTATGGCTTGGATGGTGAAATCAATATGGTCGTAGGTGACGGTATTGATGACGATCCATTAACCTATAAACAGGCAATGGCTAGTCCGCAACGGAAACGATGGTCAGCCGCATGGATTCGTAAATGGATTCCATGAAAAAGAACAAAGTCTGGGAATATGTAGACGCACCTGACGACTATCATCCGATAGGATGCAAGTGGGTTTACAAGAAGAAAAGAGGAGCTGGAGGCGAAGTCGAAACTTTTAAAGCTAGACTTGTAGCCAAGGGTGATACCCAAAGAGAAGGTGTGGACTATGAGGAAACTTTTAGTCCTGTTGCCATGCTCAAATCCATCCGAATTCTTCTCTCCATAGTTGCTGCTTTCGATTATGAAATCTGGCAAATGGATGTCAAGACTGCCTTCCTTAATGGGGTACTTGAAGAAACCATCTATATGGAGCAACCAGAAGGTTATGTTCTTCACAGGCGGGGAAAAGAAAGTTTGCAAGTTAAACAGGTCTATCTATGGACTTAAGCAAGCTTCTCGCTCATGGAACAACAGGTTTGATGAAATCATCAAGACCTACGGCTTTCTTCAGAATGAAGATGAACCTTGTGTTTACCAACTCAAGGAAGACCAAATAGTAATATTCCTGGTCCTTTATGTTGATGACATTTTGATCATTGGAAACAATGTCAAGAAAATGACTCACATTAAGGAATGGCTCAACACTCAATTCGATATGAAAGATTTGGGTGAAGCAGCCTATGTTCTTGGTATTCAGATTATCAGAAACCGGAAGAACAGATCTCTTGCTCTCTCTCAAACAACCTACATAGACAAAGTCTTACAGAGATTCTTCATGAACAATGCCAATGGGGCAAACATGCCCTCTAGATATGGTATTCGTCTATCTAAGGAACGATCCGACCGATCCTCAAGAGATAGAGGACATGGCGAATATTCCCTATGCCTCTGCTTGGAAGTCTAATGTATGCAATGTTATGCACTAGACCTAACATACGTTATGCTTTGTTGGAATCGTGAGCAGTATCGATCCTAATCCGGGACAAGAACATTGGAATGCGATTAAGTATATTACGAAATACTTAAAGAGTACAAGGAATCTTGTGTTAGTCTACAAGGGTGGTGCTTTAAATCCCATAGGCTACAACCGATTCCGATTTCCGGGCAAGTCTTGAAGACAGGAAATCTACATGCGGGATGGTGTTTACTCTTGGGGGTGGAGCGAGTGGTTTGGAGAAGTGCTAAGCAAACCGCGATATCGGACTCAACTATGGAAGCTGAATACATAGCGACGGCCAGAAGCTGCTAAAGAACTTGTCTGGCTAAGAAAGTTCTTCACCAGCATAGGAGTTGTTCCTGGAATGGAAAAGCCTCTGGTACTACTCTGTGATAACAATGGAGCAATAGCAAACAGTGAAGAACCTCGAAGCCACAAGAGAAGCAAACACATTGAAAGGAAGTATCACATTATCAGAGAATACGTGGCAAGAGGGGATGTACTAGTTGAGAAAGTTGACACAGAGAACAACCTAGCTGATCCATTTACCAAAGTCCTGGCCGTGACAGCCTTTGAAAAGCACCGTCAGAATTTAGGATTGATTGATATGTACTAATTAGTTTTATATTAGTGCAAGTGGGAGTTTGTTAGGTTTTATGCCCTAAATAAAACTCCATTTCAATGTAATCTATTTTATTCACCATCAATAAAGAAACAGAAGTATTTTTCATTCATTTGTGTATGTTTTGGTTCACTTTATCAATAGCTTGTCTATTTGATTTATAAATTCATCTTAAACCCTTTTCACATACTTGATCATGTTTATTGTGCTGTCATCACATTGGAAAGTAAACATGACTATGTGAATAAAGTTTCCTAGATTTATCAGACACAGGGTTTTACTCATATGATAATCTACGACAAGAGTTTACTTGTATTTGGAGAAATACTATGTTCTTTCCAGAACATTGGTTAAAGTAAAGCTCAGGTTGGATGCATGGAGTATGCATCGGAAGGGACCGATATTGAACTTTGACTTAGATTTAATTAAACTTACCGTAGAATCTATTCAAGTCAATATCGCCAAGTTGATCCTAGATCAAATGATCTTAATCCTGTTATGATTAGGCTCAATCTTGAAAGGCTATTAGTGTTCCTTGAATTGTTAGTTAAGCCTACTTTTAGGTCAGGGTGATACGTACTTTTTGGGAACACGGTAGTGCAATTGAGTGGGAGCGCTAGCATAAACATGGAATCTATAGCTTCTATCTGGCGAATAGTAAGTAAAGGATGATCTCCTTCGAGCTTGACCAAACGAAAATAAATGGTGGAGATCTCATTTCACATAAGCTGAAATATCATTTATACGGGGTCAAGTGTTTTAAGGATAAAATACATAGTAGGGTGTTACGGTAATCTAATCCCTTTACTGTGTAGATCATTCATATAGAGGATCATTGATCACATTAGGATTATAACAATGGATAACTAATGATGTGTCTATATGGTGGAACATATAGAGCATTCTATATACTGAGAGGGCAATTCTAAGTTCTATGCGTGGATTCAACGAAGAATTTGTTGGAATTTATTTTACCAGGATCTTAGATCTACTCACAAGTATGTTTATTAACATCCTAAATATGAACTTTCTAAAACGATGAAATAAACACATATAAAGTTTAAGAAACCTTACATTGGGTGCAGCGGAATAATATGACTCCTTCCGTTCAGATATCTAGCCCTTGATTCCTTTCTGTAGCAGAGCATTATCAATATCTGAACCTGGATCTCTTTCTCTGAATCTTTGATGCTGAAACTCCTTTGCTGATGATCTTTCTTCACGATCTTCCTCACTATGATTGAGGTATCACTTGATGTGTGTGGGCACTACTCAAAGCACTAAGGATTTCGAAATATTGAAGAAGAAGAGAGAGAGTGGTCAGCTAAAGATAGGGAGAGAGAAGGCTCAGTTTTTCTGAATAGAAAAAGTCAGAAGAAAAGTGTAATTTTTCTGAAGCCTTCACTATCTATTTATAGCATTCCACTAGGGTTAGATTTGAATTATATGGCATTAAAATAATGAAAAAATCAGTTTAAATTTCCTACAAAAGTGGCTGGCCCTATACTAGTGGATTTGGGCCTCACTTTTTGCAATTTTGCAGTTTTATCTTTTCTGCATCTGATTTTCTCAAAAATGCCAATTTTCTAATTCAACCATTTAAATGCCAATTCTAACTATTTAATAACTATAAATAATTATTAAATAATATTGTCATTTATCATATTTATTAATTGAACCATACAAAGTATCATAATTAACAAATATGCCCCTATAAACTCTTTCTTTACAATTTCGCCCTTACTTAGTGAAAAATTCACAAATAGACATAGTCTAATTTGAGAATTATAATTGATTAATCAAAACCAATTACATGAGTCTTACAAGCAATATTATCTCAACTAGTGGGGGGACCATGGGTCTATATAACCGAGCTTCCAATAAGTAGATCAAGAATTTAGCACTAAAATTCACTAACTTATTAATTCTTCGTTGAATCCACGCATAGAACTTAGAATTGCACTCTCAGTATATAGAATGCTCTATATGTTCCACCATATAGACACATCATTAGTTATCCATTGTTATAATCCTAATGTGATCAATGATCCTCTATATGAATGATCTACACTGTAAAGGGATTAAATTACCGTTACACCCTACAATGTATTTATTCCTTAAAACACTTGACCCCGTATAAATGATATTTCAGCTAATGTGAAATGAGTACTCCACCATTTATGTTCGTTTGGTCAAGCTCGAAGGAGATCATCCTTTGCTTACTATTCGCCAGATAGAAGCTATAGATTCCATGTTTATGCTAGCGTTCCCACTGAATTGCACTACCGTGTTCCCAAAATGTACGTATCACCCTGACCTAAAAGTAGGCTTAACTAACAAATCAAAGAACACGAATAGCCTTTCAAGATTGAGCCTAATCATAACAGGATTAAGATCATTTGATCTAGGATCAACTTGGCGATATTGACTTGAATAGATATTACGGTAAGTTTAATAAATCTAAGTCAAAGTTCAATATCGGTCCCTTCCGATGCATACTCCATGCATCCAACTCCGAGCTTTACTTTAACCAATGCTCTGGAAAGAACATAGCACTTCTCCAAATGCAAGTAAACTCTTGTTGTAGATTATCATATCGGTAAAACCACATGTGTCCGATAAATCTAGGAAACTTTATTCACATAGTCATGTTTACTTTCCAATGTGTTGACGGCACAATAAACGGGATCAAGTATGTGAAAAGGGTTTCGTATGAATTTATACATTATGTACATATAATCATGAAATAAATCATGTGAACCATGCAACATTAAATGTTATTTCTGATCTATATTAATAAACAAATCTGATTATATTGAAATGAGTTTTATTTAGGGCATAAAACCCAACAAACTCCCACTTGCACTAATATAAAACAAAAAGTGCGTTTCAAATAATCTCAACACCTTGATATACAAATCAAGTGTAGTAGTAGTAAACTCCTCGTAATAGGATCTGAAAGGTTGAATTAACCACAACCTTTTCTCCACCATTACTCTTCCTTTAATCACAAAATCATTGATAATGTGAAATTCCTCTCTATATGTCTACTCTCTTGGGATCCTGGATTCTCTACCTTTGGCAACTACTTTTGGTTAATCAGAAATTAACACTAGTAGTTTAAGGCAATTTGGAATGGTGCCAAAGATGTATAGAACTTTCCTTAGACCGAATAAGTACCTTTCCTGACTTTAACATTCGGTCTCTCTCTGGTAGACCTAGAGACTTCGGATAGGTTTTTACACTTCTCCAAAATCACTATTCCACCCCCGCAGTAACCACCATCTTATCGAAATATTTACTAGCACATAGGCAAATTTCGAAATCGATATGGTGTAGTCTAAGAGTTTTAAACACACCCTTATAGACTAACATATAGTTCCTCTTCTTTATCTTAGGATTTACTTGATTGTCTTCCAATGTTCTTCTCCTGGATTAATCGATACCTACTCATTACTCCCACTCAACGGCAGTGTCTGGTCTAAGGCATACAAAAGCATATCTAAGACCTCTCACTGTTGATGTAAGAAATTCTTTCATGGCTTTATCTTTTCTGAAATAGTTAAGACTTTTCCTTAGATAAATAAAATCTATACCTAAGAAGTTGTGAAGCTTCTATAGATTGCCATTAGAAAGAAAATGCTTCACATCTTACTAAAGTAAGTTGCTTGCATTAGAGTAAGTAATTACCGGAGTATACCACAAGCCATAGGTTTAGATAATCTCAAACCTATAATACTAGGAACGAGGAAGTTTTGTTAAGTCCATAGAATAGACTTATTAACGAAAATTTCCTTTTATGTCCTTGTAATAGAAAACTTTAGGTTATTCCATGTGAATGGATTAAACCATAGTTCTATTGGCTTTCTTCTTAGTTTCTTATCTTGACAATCCATTACTTGTTTAAACTCACAATGGATTTTAATCACTTGTGTCTCCCAAGTCATAAGAAGGTGAGTTCCTAGAAACTCTCCCACTACGACAAGGTACCGTGAATTATGTCGAAGAAAACTAAATGGTATTGATCTCTTCGGTTGTGACAAGACAACAGAGGCAGTGGGATCATCATATGTTATATAAGATGATAGAACACTTTTGGAATCAAGAATAAATATCTCCTTTATTTGCTACTTGTTTTTCAGACTTAGTCATTTTCTTAGAAAAGTAGTATTTGTTTGAACAAACACTTTCTTATCTATTGACAATGGGATGGTCCACCCCTAATCACTTAGAAAAGCTAACAAACCATGGTTAACAGTTCTAGCCTTTCTTAAGATTTTGATTAGGTCATCCATGAATCTAGTAATGATTTACATTAAGTATACAACCATTACATCATTCTGAAATTGTATTACCATAGAAGGACTTAGGCAACGACTAGTAACTAATCATCAATATGCAAATCGAAATTTACGGGAGGTAAGTTTGGATATAATTCAAAAATCAATTTAATGATCTTTGAACTGCATATCTACTAACTATTTCTCCACCCCTATCAGTTCGCAAGATCTTTAACCACTTACCTTAATGGTTTTAACCATTGCTAGAAATTAATGAAATTTTTCAAACATTTCAAATTTCTTTGCTAAAAGGTATAATCTAGAGTTATCGTCTTAAGAATACAACGAAAAACTCATATCCACCCCTGAATGTACATCCATCTGCGAATGAGATGAACTACTTTCAGTGGATATAGGCATATTATCTCTTTGCAGAGATTGATCATGTCAAATTCACTATGAACAAGATACAAATGCCATAGATTAAAAAAATGTGGTAGTGTCTTTTGATGACATAGGTTTAGTTACATCAAAGAGTTCTTAGAATAGTGCAAGTGGATCCTGGTCACAGAATACCTAACTCATATTCCATACAGTTTGAATCCATTAATAAAAGATGGATATTAAACACTTGAGAAAGTGTAACTGTATTGTATCTGGAATTAGAAATATAAGAAAATTTCTGTTTGGATTCTAAAATTAAAGTCAAAGACTTAAATTCAACCAAATATAATGAGTAATTCTTTCTTGGACCACCACTACTAATACAAACTCTAAGTCAGATTTGCCCATACAAGTAGGAGATTTCTAGGATTGAGGATTTATATCAATTGGGAATAGAATTTCGGGATTATAATCATATACATCATTTAATTTCTTAAGAGAAAATATAGAATGACATGAAATGATTTATAGACCATTCATCCAATGATATGTTTTGAAGCTAATTCAAAATGAATAAGCTAAGAGGAATTAGGATAATTTCGTTTATAAATAAGAATCCAACGATGCTTCGATTAGCGAAAGTCAAAGTAATCTTATTTATACAATCTTCTTGTTTCATATCGTAAAAATACTAGTCTAAGGTGTCATCAATTGATGAACAGCTAGATGTCGCATATACAATATTTATCTTTTGAGATCTTACACTATTATGTATGTCTAATGGTGAAAATCCACTAGGGATTTATCTCATTAGATAAACAAACATGTTGGACCAACAATGAAGATTCGAAATTAAACTACAACTTAATAACAGAAAATTAACATGGTTCAATATAAATTCATACACAATTCATAAATTATAAACATATAGCAAGTAGGAATGACTAGTGAAAATACTAAAACATACAATCCTAAATAATTTCCAAGGTTTTCAATAAACTGATACAGTGTCCCGGTAGGCGAGAGTCAAAGCATCATTTATTGAATAGAGTTGTCAGCTCATCTAAAATAGAAACCATTCTAGCAA
Source organism: Cannabis sativa (assembly GCF_029168945.1). Lineage (NCBI taxonomy): Eukaryota > Viridiplantae > Streptophyta > Magnoliopsida > Rosales > Cannabaceae > Cannabis > Cannabis sativa. The sequence continues at coordinate 12,479,166 of NC_083607.1, forward strand.
CCTTTTATTCGATCAAAATAAGAATCCAACGTTGTCCCGGTAGGCGAGAGTCAAGGTTATTCTCATTTTATGAGCTTCCACCATTGTTTCATGTTTCATAAGTTTATCTCTAAGTAGTCACCGTAGGGGAGAGTCTAATAGAGACGAAAACTTACAAAACACTTATCAAATGAAATCTTACGGTGTTAAATGCGTTCAACGAATAACCATCCATAGGGGGACGAAGTCTAGCGTCTCGAGGTTATATTGAAAAAATTTAACTTTTGTAAGACCAACAATGGAGATCGAATATCTTATAATAAAGCTCATTATTTGAAAAGAGTTGTATTTTCTTTTATTCTCTTTATTTATTCTATTTATTTTAAATATATATTTATTTAATTAAAATCTTCAATTTAGAATGAAAAATTCTAAATATAAATTTTAATTTAATATTTATAAATTTTACTTAGATGGATATGAAAATAACATGAATTATTTCCATCTTAGTAATAATTTCCAATAAATATTTAGAAAAAAATATTTAAGTTGTTACAAAATTAATTTAAATTAATTTACAACTCAAATTTAATTTTCTATAAATATATATTGCATTTCGAAAAATTAAAGTATATAAGAATACAATTTTCGAAAAATGCATATTAAAATAAAAAATAAATCCTGGAAAAATTATTCTAATTTAATGTTGGCCCAAAATTAATTAATAAAATTAATTTACAACAAAAAATATAATTTTCCTATTTAATTAAATATATAAGAAAAATTACAAATATTTAAGTATGATGATGAAAATCAACTTAAATATTAATTTTCTATTTAATTAAATACACTAGAAAAATACTTCAAGCAAAAATATCACCTATCTAGATTTTCCTTTGACTAATTAATTCTATTTCTAATAATATACTTTAATTCAATTTATTTTAAATTAATCAATAAATGAAAAAATCATTGATTTAAGTTGATCCAAGAATTAATTAAAATAAATAATTAATTTACAACTTAATCTATTTTTCAAGATAAAATTCGAAATTCTAGCATTTAAGAAATGCAATTTCGAAAAATTGATTAATAAAATAAAGAAAAAATATATTTTGAAAATTATTTAAATTTAGTTGAAAAATTAAATTTCAACTAAAAATAATTTTCTTTATAATTAAATGTCATGAAAAAGAAATATTTAAGTATGATGATTAAATCAACTTAGATATTTTATTTTCAAATTAATTAAATGTATTAAATTCAAGAAATAAATAATTAAGTGTAGAGAAGGCTTAATTATTAATCTCTAGTTTAATACTAGGAAAAATATACTTAAAATAAATTGTACCAAAATTAATTATATAAATAATTAATTTCACAATTTATAATATTTTCCTATTTAATATTAGAAATAATAAGTAGTCTAGAAATAACTATCTAGAAAATATCTTATTTGACTAAGTATCTTTTCCACAAAATTTGAAAAAATATCTAATTTAAGTTGTATTAGAAAAAATCTAGAACTTAAATATTTTCAAATTTAAATTTAATTAAATATCAAAAATTAAGTTGTAACCACTTAATTTGAAAATATTCCATTTTAAGTTAATATTCGAAAAATATTAACTTAAAAAATATCTAAAGAATCTTAATAACCAATGCCTAAAATTCCTCAACTTAATTTTGAAATTTGAAATTCAAAAGATATTCAGATTTAAGTTGGTTAGTTGTAGATAACTAAATCTCAACTTAAATAGGAATATTTAATGAAAAATTTAAATTAAGCTCCAGACAGAATCTAGATGGTTATAATTCTATATTTAATTAAATACAAGAAAATACATATAGTTTAGCTTAGAATAAAAAATTCTTTAAACTATAATTTTCTTAAATTAATTTCAAAATAAATGAAATTAATTATGTTGCTAATCAATTTTATTAGGTTAAACTAGTGTAATTAACCTAGTACGATTATTCAAATCGAGCAAATGGGCCTTCACAATTGGGGTGGTTTGTGTGAGGGAAGTCTTGGGTTCAGTATGTCGTACCCACTTCTATGGCTCCCAACTCTCACACAAGGCCCAAAAGAGAGGAATTTAACCTTAATAAGAACAACTGTTATTCATTGAGTAAGCCCAATAACTAAATGGGCCTAAATAAATTCTATCAAGAACTATGATAATTTATTTTAGCAACAACAACCTATATGTATCTATAATCAAATTAAACACATAGGCTCACACAGGCACACTTTGGATGGGTCCTATCATGTTGCTAGGTCATACACAGATGAAAGAAGATTGTAAAATTTACCTGTTACAAATTATTAACTTGACCAAGGGAGCCATCAGATCATTAGATCTGGCAAAAAGTAACCATGGCTATTTGCAATCAAGTAATAATAGGTTTTGAAAACTTACAAACAAGCTAAAACACATACTCCTGCAACAGGGTTAGCTGGATAGTTGGAAGTAGGATTTATTTAATTTTAAATAAATAATTTCGAATAAATAAATAATTAAATTAAAAAAAAATATTCGAAAAATAATTTAAAAAAAATTAATTTCGGAATTTAAAATTAAATTTCGAAAATAAAAAAAAAATTAAAATTAAACCTACTTTTTATCTTATATCTATTTAAAATTACATGATTATAAATATCTATTTTAAATTTAAATAAGGTCAAAATATCTTAAAAAGATTTAAAAAAAAATCTTAAAAGATAAGATATTTTTAAATATCTTAAAAGATAAGATATTTTAAAATATCTTAAAAGATAGATTATTTATTACTTATTAATATAAAACTCATCTGAAATGAGTTTGAATTATTTGGCATTAAAAAATCTTCTTAAGATATTTAAGATATTTTAAAAAATCTGACCTTAAATTTAAAAAAAAATATAATCAAATTTAAAAATAAGATAGATTTTTAAGCAAAAAGATAAATACTAATTCTATTCGAATTCAAATTACACTAATATCTTGAATTAATTTAAAAAAAAATTAAATTAATTCAAAATGATAATTAGAATTGAATTAGGAATAGTAATAGTATATATACAAAACCATACAAAAAATTGGAAGTTAATTCGACGAAAAAGTATGAAAAATTGAAGAAAAAGGAAAAAATCCGAAACTGTACGGACAGTTCTCATGATCGTGTGAAACTATCAAGACAAACCACGATTTTGTCAAATCTTCAAAAAATCATAACTAATTCAAATAAAATCCAAATTGAGTTCTGTAAAAGGCTAACTTGCTTAATTTTTTCCATACTATCCAATAAAAATAATTCCAGAAACGAAATCACAATTATTGTTCACGAAAATTTCACAAACATCAATCAATCATCAAATAACACTCAATACAACATGATACCATCCAAAGAACATACAAACAATCGTTTTAAAGTCCAAATTTCTTGCAAATAAATCAATTACCATGGCTCTGATACCAGTTGTTGGAATTTATTTTACCAGGATCTTAGATCTACTCACAAGTATGTTTATTAACATCCTAAATATGAACTTTCTAAAACGATGAAATAAACACATATAAAGTTTAAGAAACCTTACATTGGGTGCAGCGGAATAATATGACTCCTTCCGTTCAGATATCTAGCCCTTGATTCCTTTCTGTAGCAGAGCATTATCAATATCTGAACCTGGATCTCTTTCTCTGAATCTTTGATGCTGAAACTCCTTTGCTGATGATCTTTCTTCACGATCTTCCTCACTATGATTGAGGTATCACTTGATGTGTGTGGGCACTACTCAAAGCACTAAGGATTTCGAAATATTGAAGAAGAAGAGAGAGAGTGGTCAGCTAAAGATAGGGAGAGAGAAGGCTCAGTTTTTCTGAATAGAAAAAGTCAGAAGAAAAGTGTAATTTTTCTGAAGCCTTCACTATCTATTTATAGCATTCCACTAGGGTTAGATTTGAATTATATGGCATTAAAATAATGAAAAAATCAGTTTAAATTTCCTACAAAAGTGGCTGGCCCTATACTAGTGGATTTGGGCCTCACTTTTTGCAATTTTGCAGTTTTATCTTTTCTGCATCTGATTTTCTCAAAAATGCCAATTTTCTAATTCAACCATTTAAATGCCAATTCTAACTATTTAATAACTATAAATAATTATTAAATAATATTGTCATTTATCATATTTATTAATTGAACCATACAAAGTATCATAATTAACAAATATGCCCCTATAAACTCTTTCTTTACAATTTCGCCCTTACTTAGTGAAAAATTCACAAATAGACATAGTCTAATTTGAGAATTATAATTGATTAATCAAAACCAATTACATGAGTCTTACAAGCAATATTATCTCAACTAGTGGGGGGACCATGGGTCTATATAACCGAGCTTCCAATAAGTAGATCAAGAATTTAGCACTAAAATTCACTAACTTATTAATTCTTCGTTGAATCCACGCATAGAACTTAGAATTGCACTCTCAGTATATAGAATGCTCTATATGTTCCACCATATAGACACATCATTAGTTATCCATTGTTATAATCCTAATGTGATCAATGATCCTCTATATGAATGATCTACACTGTAAAGGGATTAAATTACCGTTACACCCTACAATGTATTTATTCCTTAAAACACTTGACCCCGTATAAATGATATTTCAGCTAATGTGAAATGAGTACTCCACCATTTATGTTCGTTTGGTCAAGCTCGAAGGAGATCATCCTTTGCTTACTATTCGCCAGATAGAAGCTATAGATTCCATGTTTATGCTAGCGCTCCCACTGAATTGCACTACCGTGTTCCCAAAATGTACGTATCACCCTGACCTAAAAGTAGGCTTAACTAACAAATCAAAGAACACGAATAGCCTTTCAAGATTGAGCCTAATCATAACAGGATTAAGATCATTTGATCTAGGATCAACTTGGCGATATTGACTTGAATAGATATTACGGTAAGTTTAATAAATCTAAGTCAAAGTTCAATATCGGTCCCTTCCGATGCATACTCCATGCATCCAACCTGAGCTTTACTTTAACCAATGCTCTGGAAAGAACATAGCACTTCTCCAAATGCAAGTAAACTCTTGTTGTAGATTATCATATCAGTAAAACCACATGTGTCGATAAATCTAGGAAACTTTATTCACATAGTCATGTTTACTTTCCAATGTGTTGACGGCACAATAAACAGGATCAAGTATGTGAAAAGGGTTTCAGATGAATTTATACATTATGTACATATAATCATGAAATAAATCATGTGAACCATGCAACATTAAATGTTATTTCTGATCTATATTAATAAACAAATCTGATTATATTGAAATGAGTTTTATTTAGGGCATAAAACCCAACAGAATTAATAAGTTAGTGAATTTTAGTGCTAAATTCTTGATCTACTTATTGGAAGCTCGGTTATATAGACCCATGGTCCCCCCACTAGTTGAGATAATATTGTTTGTAAGACTCATGTAATTGGTTTTGATTAATCAATTATAATTCACAAATTAGACTATGTCTCTTTGTGAAATTTTCACTAAGTAAGGGCGAAATTGTAAAGAAACAGTTAATAGGGGCATATTTGTTAATTATGATACTTTGTATCGTTCAATTAATAAATATGATAAATGACAATATTATTTAATAATTATTTATAGTTATTAAATATTTAGAATTGGCATTTAAATGGTTGAATTAGGAAATTGGCATTTTTGAGAAAATCAGATACAAAAGGTGTTAAAATTGCAAAATTGCAAAAAGCAAGGCCCAGTCCACTAAGCCATGGTCGGCCACCTTTGTAGGCTTTTTAAGTTGATATTTTCATTATTTTAATGCCATATAATTCAAATCTAACCCTAGTGGAATGCTATAAATAGATAGTGAAGGCTTCAGGAAAATTACACTTTTTCTGAATCAGAAAAACCTGAGCCTCCTCTCTCTCTTCTCTAGCCGCCACTCTCTCTCTTTCTTCTTCCTTTGAATTTCGAAATTACTTTAGCGATTAGAGTAGTGCCCACACACATCAAGCAATACCTCAATCATAGTGAGGAAGATCGTGAAGAAAGATCATCGGCAAAGGAGATTCAGCATCAAGGATTCAGAAAAAGAGATCCAGGTTCAGATCTTGATAATACTCTGCTACAGAAAGGATTCAAGGGTTAGAGATCTGAACGGAAGGAGTCATTTAATTCCGCTGCACCCAATGTAAGGTTTCTTAAACTTTATATGTGTTTAATTTATCGTTTTAGAAAGTTCTTATTTAGGATGTTAATAAACATACTTGTGAGTAGATCTAAGATCCTGGTAAAATAATTTCCAACACTGGGAACCCGAAAAATTCCCCCATGACCTCAAAATTCAACCAAACTTTACCAAACTCTCCAGTATACCTGTACAGTGCATTTACAACCTAAACCAACCAGAAAATCATAGAACAAACCAATAAATTCAAACTTGCCATTAATGACCTAAACTTGAGTTTCAACGCTCAAGCTTACCCAAAACCATTTCCACCTTTCAAAACTATTAACCAGAGCTTACAACAACTCAAAACTAACCTAGAAATCAGATTACATAAGCTTTAAATCTTAACAGCCACTAAATCACAATTCCACAATCTCAAACTCAAGAAAAACCTTAAAAACACATATTCAAAAGTTCTAGGGTTTTACCTCTTGATAAATCTTCCTTGAATTCTAGCTAAATCTCAGAAAAATGGAAGGAAAAAGTCTGATCTTTGCCCTTACTTGCCCCAGCCGAAAGAAAGAGAGAGAGGGAGAGAGTCTTATCTTGATTTTCCTTTGTTTTCTTTTCTAAATTAATTCAATATGAAAAATAGTTAATTGTAGTAATCCTTTGCTGAAAACTAATGCCATGTGCCATCAAATTAGGCAGCCACCAATCAACTTAATAGCAAATGACTAAAATGTCCCTTAACTTAAAACTAGGGTATTTCTAAAACTAGGGGTAAAATGGTCAAATCCCATAACCCCGATCAATCCTGATAATTTATTTTCTCTAAAATATTCCCCGCTTAGAAATAAGATCCTAAACTTACCCATGTGATCAATCTAGCCATCCATCGCATTTTCCGTTGTCGCCGAGCAAAAATTACAAAAATAACATATTTCACATATAAGCTAAATAATACCCCTAGAGTTTAATAAAATCTCTGAAATCGAGAAATTATAACTCTAATATTTATTTCTAAATATTGGGGTCCACAATTAAATTAATTCACAAATAATAATAAAATAATAAAAATTAGTGCCTAATTGCCTTTACTAAACCAAATCACTAAAGCGATCGTTACAATGATCCCCCCGTTAAAAGGATTTCGTCCTCGAAATCTAACTTGAATAGCTCTGGACATGCTGAGTCCTCATACCAGACTCCAATTTTTTAGGTGGCTTTCTCCACCTTACTGTTCCTCCAGAGCACTTAATCAGAACAATAGTCTTGTTCCGAATTGAATAGGTTGTTCTTCATAGGATAAGTCTAATTGCAGTTCAAGGGCTTCATAACTTAAGATATGAGTCGGGTCTGACACGTATTTCCTTAACATGGAAATATGAAATATGTCATGAACAACCAACAATGCTGGTGGTAAGGCTAGCCGATACGCTACCTGCCCGACCTTCTCAAGTATCTGAAATGGCCCAATGAACCTAGGGCTTAACTTACCCTTCTTTCCGAAGCACCTAATACCCTTCATTGGTGAAACCCGCAGAAAACATGTTCCCCTGTCTAAAATGTAACATCTCTGCGCTTCAGATCAACATAACTTTTCTGCCTGCTTTGAGCTGCAAGCATCCGAGCCTTGATCTTATCAATAGCCTCATTGGTTCTCTGCATTAATTCTGGACCCAAGTACTTCCTTTCTCCCATCTCGTCCCAATGAATAGGAGAACGACATTTTCTACCATATAACATCTCATAGGGAGCCATCCCTATTGTACTCTGGTAGCTATTGTTGTAGGAGAATTCAATTAAAGGCAAGTACTTACTCCATGAACCTTCAAAGTCCATGACACAGGCTCGCAGTAAGTCTTCAAATACTTGAATTGTTCTTTCTGACTGACCATCAGTCTAAGAGTGAAAGGCTGTACTAAACTTTAACTTGGTATCCATAGCCTTCTGAAGACTCACCCAAAACTTCGATGTAAACTTTGGATCCCTATCTGACACAATAGATTTAGGGGCTCCATGGAGATGAAATACCTCTTTCACATATAATTCAGTGTACTAATCCACTGAATATGAAACTTTCACTGGTAGAAAGTGAGCTGACTTTGTGAATCTGTCCACGATGACCCATACTGAATCATACATCCCCGAAGTTCTAGGTAAACCAGTTACGAAATCCATTGCAATGTCCTCCCACTTCCATTCTGGAAGGACTAAAGGTTGCAGTAACCCTGCCGGCCTCTGATGTTCAGCTTTAATCTGCTGGCAGGTTAAACACTTGGACACGTAGTCCACCACATCCCTTTTCATCCCATACCACCAGAAGAAGGGTTTCAAATCTTGATACATTTTGGTGGTTCCCGGATGCAATGAATAAGGTGTGGTATGAGCTTCATCAAGTATCTCTCTCTTAAGCTCATCAACCTTAGGAACACAAACTCGAGCTTTGTATAACAACATTCCACTGTTCGAGACTGAAAAGCCTCTAGGCCGACCAGCCATTACCTCGTCTCGAACCTTAACTAGCTCGGGATCTTCCAGCTGTGCCTTTCTGATTCTCTCCAACAGATCAGATTGGAGTGTTAAATTATGTAATTTCCCAACCACGAACTTAATCCCTGCGCTAACCATTTCCGAGGCTAGTTGAGGGGCTATCGTAATTGTGGTACAAACTTGCCCGGGACCTTTTCTACTTAAAGCATCGGCCACAACATTGGCTTTCCCGGGGTGATACAAAATTTCACAACTGTAGTCCTTAACCAACTCCAACCACCTTGTCTGCCTCATATTCAAATCTTTCTGGGTGAAAAAGTACTTGAGACTTTTATGATCAGTATAAATCTCACACTTTTCACCGTAAAGATAATGTCGCCTTATCTTTAGAGCAAAAACCATAGTAGGAAGCTCTAAATCATGAGTTGGATAGCGCTGCTCATAATCTTTCAGTTGACGAGAGGCATAGGCTATGACTTTGTCAGCTTGCATCAGAACACATCCCAGACCCTGTCTGGATGCATCACAGTACACCACAAATTTCTCTTGATCTGATGGCGAAGCTAACACTGGAGCTGTTATCAAACATTGCTTCAACTCCTGAAAACTTGTTTCATACTTATCTAACCACACAAATCTTTGATTTTTCTTGGTCAATTCGGTTAGGGGCATAGAAAGTTTAGAAAATCCTTCAACAAAACGCCGATAATACCCTGCTAAACCGAGAAAACTTCAAACTTCCGTCACAGACTTGGGCCTCGGCCAGTTCTTCACTGATTCTACCTTGTTTGGATGAACCATAATGTTGGAAATTTATTTTACCAGGATCTTAGATCTACTCACAAGTATGTTGTTTAAACACCCTAAATATGAACTTTCTAAAACGATAAATTAAACACATATAAAGTTAAGAAAACCTTACATTGATGCAGCAGAATTAATGTCTCCTTCCACTCAGATCTCTAACCCTTGTATCCTTTCTGTAGCAGAGTATAATCAAGATCTGAGCCCGAATGTCCTTCTTCTTCAAGTTTGATCCTTCACAGTCTTCCAATCTATGATTGAGTTACTGCTTGCTGTGTGTGGGCACTTACTCTCTCACTAGGGTTCGAAATTGATGAAGGGAAAAGAGAAGAGGGATTTCGGCCAGGTATAGAAAGTGAGGAAGGCTCAGTTTTTCTGAAGAGAGAAAGTTCTGTCAGATTACTAATGAAAGCATGTGTTGTGACTGAGCCATCACTTTCTATTTATAGGCAACTACTAGGTTTAGGTTAGGAATTATTTGGCATTAAAATAATGAAAATATTAATTTGAAAAACCCTTAATAAGTGGCCGGCCATGGTGTTATAGTGGGCCCCACTTGATTTTGCAGTTTTATCAAATTTTATCTCTATTTTCTCAAAAACGCCAATTTTCCAATTCTAACCTTTTAAATGCCAAAACTAATTATTTAATAACTAAAATACATTATTAAATAATATTGTCATTTAATTTAATTATTAATTAGACATATAAAGTCCATTAATAAATAAATAAACCTAGAAACTCTTTTCTTTACAATTTCACCCCTGCTTAGTGAAAATTCATAAAATTAGACATAGTCTAACTTTAGAATTATAATTGATCAATCACGAATCAATTAATGAGTCTTACAAGCAGAATGTTCTCAACTAGAATGGGGACCATGGATCTATATGCTGAGCTTCCAATAAGTGAACCAAATTTACCAAGTAAATTCCTACTTATTAATTCTTCGTTGAATCCACTCTTAGAACTTAGAATTGCACTCTCAGACTTATATAGAGCATATTGTATGTTCCACGATATCAATATGCTATCTCATTTAACCATTGTTATAATCTTATTGTGATTTAAAGATCCTCTATATATATGATCTACATCGAGATGAGATTTCTTTACCGTTCTCACCCCTCAATGTATTTTGCCCCTTAAAACACTTAGCTACCTGTAAATGGTGTTTAGTGATCTAATAATTAGTCAGTTAAACAAGAGCTCATCCATTTACTTCTATTTGCTAAGCTCGAAGGGAATCATCACTTAACTTCTATACACCAGTAGAAGCTATAGATTCCATATTTATGTTCAGCACTCCCACTCAATCATACTATCATGTTCCCAAAATATACGTATCACCCTGAACCAAAAGTAGGCTTAACTAATAAATCAAAGAACATGAATAGCACTCCTGAGTTGAGCCTAAGCATATCAGGATTTAGATTCTTTTAATCTTAAGATCAACTACTGATATTGACTTGGAAAGATATGTATAACGGTAAGTTTGTAATATCTTAACTTAGTTGCAATATCGGTCCAGTCCAATGTATACTCCATACATTCGAAACTAGTATACTTTACTAATGTCCTGGAAAGAACATAACACTTACTCCAAGTGTAAGTATACATCATCGCTGATTATCACATTAGTGTAAACCCAATAACACTGATGAAATAGGGACCAAATCTTTTGATTCATATGATCACAATCACATTCCACTGTATTGACGATACTGTAATTGTGAATAAACATATGATCTGGATTTAACTGATTTTGTGTGTGAACATAATAAACATATTAAACCATTAGCATGTCAAATTCATGCAAACATCAATCACTTCTAATTTCTTATATTGATAACTAATCAGATTTTAAAGAGTTTTATTTAGGGCATAAAACCCAACAAACTCCCACTTGCACTAACATAAAACAAACTGTGGAAATAGGTCAATCTGATGTCTTGATCTTCAGATCAAGTGTAGTATATTTGAATCCACTCAAACTTCTGGAACTAGTTCATAAATACTCTTATGAAACATCCTTTACTATATGCTTTACTCATCAAGGGATACTGAAATCTTTTACTGTTTTAAAAGTACATCTGAATAAACAGAAGACATATCTCTCATATTTTAAAATATGTAATTGAGATAATACAGTGTAGACTTTTCTTCAGTGATATAACTTTCTGGTATTTTCGAATAGACCAAGTTACAATTCTTCTCTGGTAGAGCTTGAATTATTATTCAATAATTCCTCCACCCCCAAAGTAAGCACCATCTCATAGAAATCGAAATTAGATGGTTAGATACAAGGACAACTGATACACAGTTCCTTAATATCTAACATATAGATCACTTTTATAAACCTTTCTTGAATATCTTCTAATGTTCCTTATTTGATTACATCTCAGATAGCTCCCACTCAATAGCAGATGTCTGGTTAAATAATACTTTTAACCTCTGATTGTTTGGAGAGTTACCTAGTTGTGACTTTTGTATTAGTCGAAAACTTTAAGTTAAGACTAAGTCATCAACATAGCAGACTAGTATTTTGAAGTGAAAAATACATGCCAGAGATAAAGTAATCAAAATTAAGATACCATAAAATTTTATGAGGATTAAGAATTCTAGGTTCAAGTCATTCGAATGGACTGAACTAGAGTTCTTTATCTTATTCTCATAATTCTGATAAGCTATTCCTATCCATGTGAATGGTTAGATTTGCTTTTCAGTAGTGTTCTTAAGTACCTATCACAAGTATCAACCTAATGAAGATGGGTATAGAATTTTAAAATTCTCCCACTCAATTAAGGTAGTGTGAAACTTTAACAAAGAACTTTCAAAGGTATCAAACTTTTACTTACAACAGTAAAATCGAAATGGAACATACAATCAAGATCAAGAATTTATATTGATAATAGCTGACTCAATATATTACTTCCATGTTTAAAGAAGATATGTGTTACATAGGGAATTGTGGAATATGCTCCACCCCTAAGAATATACATATAGGGTACCTGTGGATAACCTCCACCCCTAAGTATATAGAGATTATGATCTACCCTTAAAGGTTGTAAAGATCATGATTCTCATAGTGTGATAGAGTTTATGTGGAGTTGAATACTATCCAGAGTTCATTAGATATAAAAGATCGTTGAACTGCATAGTTTTCTTAACTTTTCTCCACCCCTATCAGATCATAAGATCCTTTTATTAAACAAATTCTAAAGAGTTGTAAATATTAAAGAATTTGCATCAATAATAAAAACACTTACACATTCAAACATATAAATATAATGTGGTAATAGTTGATGAAGATAAAATAAATGAAGCTCAATCTCATAAATTGCAATGGTGATTTCGAAAATAAAGAAACTTTATTAATAATAAAAAAAAATATTGCAACAATATGAGAAAAACAGGGATAAATATCCCTAACTAAAATTTGAAATCTAAATTGTCTTTAAACTAAAACAATTAATTCAAAAATAAATTGAAGAGCTTCATCTTCATCTGGACGATTTCACCCTTTGGTCCAGCTTTCTGATCCAACTCAATTGAGTTCAAGTAGCTTGGCCTATAAGAAGAAGAAAACAAATAAACAAAGTTAGTCCAGAATCATAAATCCAATTGAATAACAATTCACTAAAACTCTTAAAGTTTATTAATGGAAATACCTTATTTCTTTGCAAGAAGTTTAGGACACTGGGGTTTCCAATGACCTTTTTCATTGCAGTAGAAACACTTTCCTTTAAGTGTAGCATCACCAGAAGGAACAACCTTTTTATTTATTCATGGCTTTTGTTCGCTTCTTGGTGTTGTTCCACTTCTTCTTCGATTTGGGCTTTGAAGCAGAGGCAACATTTGCTTCAGGTTTCATCGTCCCATTACCATTCCCAGGATTGTGAGGTTTACTCCCTTTCTTCTTGGGTCCTCCAATCAAATTTTCATAAGTTTGAAGGTCATTGACTAATTCATGAAAGTCAATTTCCTTCTTATTCATGACATAATTTGATGTGTATGGTAGAAATGCTGGAGTCAGGCTATTCAAGATAAGACTTACTTGAGTAGCACTGTCCATTTCAGCACCATGATCCTGGGCTTCTTGGAAATAACTTGACATGAGGAGAACATGGTCACGCACGTTTTGATGAGATTCCATCCGTGCATTAATGTACTTCTTAGTCGCGTCAAAGCGTGACTGAAGTGATGCCTTACCGAATAGCTCATTTAACTTCGTCATAACTTCAGCAGCCTTCTCAGTTTTAGAAAACTGAGTTTTGAGGGTGTCAACCATGCTAGAAAGCATAAAGTATAGAGCTTTGTCATTTGCTTTTTGCCAACGCTCATACTTTTCTTTCACAGCTTTGGATGCATTGTCCCCAGGCACTTCAGGTGACGGCTCAGTTAAAACAAACAAGGCACTTTCTCCTATGAGAGCAATATTAATGTTCTCATTCCACTTATTAAAGTTAGATCCATTCAGCTTGTTTTCAGTCAACAGTGATAGCATGGGATTCATTTTGATAATATAGGATACTACAAAATAATAGAAATCAACAAATAGAAATTAATAATGGTTTAACACAAAATCAATTCAGAAATTATAAGCACATAGCAAGTAGGAATGATATGAGAAAATACTTAAAAAATTCAATCCTAAATAATTTCCAAGGTTTTTCAACAAACTGATATCAGTGTCCCGTTTAGGCGAGAGTCAAAGTTACCATCCATTGAATAGAGTTGTCAGCTCATCTAAAATGTTAAACATTCTAGCAACCTTTTATTCGATCAAGATTGGAATCCAGCGTTGTCCCGTTTAGGCGAGAGTCAAGGCTATTCTATCTCATGAGCTTCTACCATTGTTTCGCAATTTGCAAGTCAAATATGGTCGCCACCATTAGGGTGATCTATACCATATAAAACACATACAAACTACTTATCATTCGAGATTAAACGGTGCGAAATTGCTAATGAACGTTCCTCCATTTGGGAGGATTACTCACTAAAACAAACGCGATGTAAAACCCACAATGGAGATCGAATATCTTAATAATAATAAAGCTCATTCTTTAAAATGTATTTTCTTTATTATTCTAATAAATAAATTCTCATTAAATTCGAAATTTAGAATTGAAATTCAAAAATAAGAATTTAATATAATATTTATAAAATTATACTTAGATGGTGATTGAAATAAAATTAATTATTTCCATCTTAGTAATAATCTTAAATATAAATATTAAGGAAATTAATTTAAGTTGAATTAAATTAAATAATTAGCAACTTAAAAATTTCCTTTGAGAATATATTTATTGAGTTCGAAAATTTAAAGTATATAAAAAATACAATTTTCGAAAATAATAAAAATAGAAAAGAAATACTTCAAGCAAAAATATCACCTATCTAGATTTTCTTTTGACTAATTAATTCAATTTCTAATATTATATATATATATTTTAAATTCATTTATTTTAAATTAATCAATTAAATGAAAAAATCATTGATTGTAGTTGGTCCAAGAATTAATTAAAATAAATAATTAATTTACAACTCAATCTATTTTTCAAAATTAAAAATTCGAAAAATATTGCATAAATAAAATGCAATTTTCGAAATTGATTAAGAAAATAAAGAAAAAATATATATTGAAAATTATTTAAATTTAAGTTGAAAAATTAAATTTCAACTTAAAAATAATTTTCTATTTAATTAAGTGTCATGAAAAATCAATAAATATTTAAGTATCATGATGAAAATCAACTTAGATATTTAGATTTTTCAAGTTAATTAAATGTATTAAATTCAAGAAATAATAATTAAGTGTAGAGAAGGCTTAATTATTTATTTCTAATTTAATACTAGGAAAAATATACTTAATAAAATTGTACCAAAATTAATTATTTAAATAATTAATTTCACAAAGTATAATATTTTACTATTTAAATATTAGAAATAATAAGTAGTCTAGAAATTACTATCTAGAAAATATTTTATCTGACTAAGTATCTTTTCAACAAAATTTGAAAAATATCTAATTTAAGTTATATAGAAAAAATCTAAAACTTAAATAATTTCAAATTTAGATTTAATTAAATATCAAAAATTAAGTTATAACCACTTAATTTGAAGATATTTTTTAAGTTAATATTCGAAAAAATATTAACCAAAAAAATATCTAAAATATTCCATTTTATGTTAATATTCGAAAAGATATTAACTTAAAAAATATCTTAAGAATCTTTAATAACTAATTCCTAGGATTCCTCAACTTAATTTAGAATTTAAATCAAATATTCAAATTTAAGTTAGATAAGAAAAATCAGTTGATATAACTAATTTATAACTTAAATAGGAATATTTAATTAAATAAGCTCCAGAAAGAATCTAGTTAGTTAAAATTCTATATTTAATTAAATACAAGAAAAATACAAATAGTTTTGTCTAGAAATAATATCTAAAACTAAAGGTGTTTTTCTTAAAATTAACTTTAAAATATTAAAATGAAAATAAATTTCATATATTTTAAAAGTTAATTATGTTGCTAATTCAATTTTATTAGGTCAAACTAATATAATTAACCTAGTACAGTTACTTAAATCAGGCAAATGGACCTTCACAATTGGGGTAGTTCATGTGAGGGGGTGCTGGGTTCAGTATGTCATACCCACTTCTATGGCTCCCAACTCTCACACAAGGCCCAAAAGAGAGGAATTTAACCTTAAAATAAATAACTGTTATTAATTGAATAGGTCCAATAACTAGATGGACCTAAATAAAATCTATCATGGTGTGACATTTTATTTAGCAACAACCTATATGCATCTATATAATAAAATAAACACATAGGCTCACACAGGTACACACTTGGATGGATCCTATCATGTTGCTAGGTCATACACAGATGAAAGAAGATTGTAAAATTTACCTGTTACAAATTATTAACTTGACCAAGGGAGCCATCAGATCATTAGATCTGGTAAAAAGTAACCATGGCTATTTGCAATCAAGTAATAATAGGTTTTGAAAACTTACACACAAGCTAAAACCACATACTCCTGCAACAAGGTTAGCTGGATAGTTGGAAGTAGGATTTATTTAATTTAAATAAATAAATTTCGAAATTAATAATTAAATAAAAAAAATATTTAATTAAAAAAATATTAATTTTGGAAAATAAAAAAAATATTAATATAAATTTCGAAATTATTTAAAAAAAATATTTAAAATTAAACCTACAATTTTGAAAAATTAGGTTTCAACCAACCTAAATATCATTTCAAAATTTGCTAACTACTTTTAAAAAATTAAATGTTATTTTACAAATAAAAATTAAATAAAAATTAGAAAAGATAAATTAAATATATTTTTCAGATTTTAAATTTAATTTAAATAAATAAATAACAAAATTTAAAAGTTAGCAAAATATCTTACATCTATTTAAAATTACATGATTATAATTATCTTATTTTAAATTTAAATAAGGTCAAAATATTTAAAAAAGATTTAATTTAAAAATATTTAAAATCTCACCTTAAATTTAAAAATAAGATAAGATATAATCAAATTTAAAAATAAGATAGATAATTAAGCAATAAGATAGATATTTACTATTTTAAAATTCATATTACACTAATATCTTGAATTAAATTTAAAAAATATTAAATTAATTCATAATGATAATTAGAATTGAATTAGGAATAGTAAACAAATAAATACAAAACTACACAAAAAATCGGAAGTTAATTCCATGAAAAAGCATGAAAAATTGAACAAAAACGAAAAAATTGCGAGTTGTACGAACAGTTTTCGCGATCGCAGGAAAATTTCAGCACAACTCCGATTTTTCTGAATCTTCAAAAAATCATAACTAATTCAAATTAAATCGAAATTGAGTTCTGTAAAAAAGTAACTTGCTTAATTTTTTCCATACTATCCAATAAAAATTATTCCAGAAACAGAATCGCAATTATTTTTCACGAAAATTTACAAACACCAATCAATCATCAAATAACACTCAATACAACATGATACCATCCAAAAACAAACAAACAATCGTTTTAAAGTCCAAATTTGATGTGAGTAAATCAATTACAATGGCTCTGAGGCCAGTTGTTAGAAATTATTTTACCAGGATCTTAGATCTACTCACAAGTATGTTGTTTAAACACCCTAAATATGAACTTTCTAAAACGATAAATTAAACACATATAAAGTTAAGAAAACCTTACATTGATGCAGCGGAATTAATGTCTCCTTCCACTCAGATCTCTAACCCTTGTATCCTTTCTGTAGCAGAGTATAATCAAGAGCTGAGCCCGAATGTCCTTCTTCTTCAAGTTTGATCCTTCACAGTCTTCCAATCTATGATTGAGTTACTGCTTGCTGTGTGTGGGCACTTACTCTTTTACTAGGGTCGAAATTGATGAAGGGAAAAGAAGAGAGAGGGTTTCAGCCAGGTATAGAAAGTGGGGAAGGCTCAGTTTTTCTGAAGAGAGAAATTTCTGTCAGAAGATGATATGAAAACTTGTGATTTGACTGAGCCATCACTTTCTATTTATAGGCAACTACTAGGTTTAGGTTAGGAATTATTTGGCATTAAAATAATGAAAATATTAATTTGTAAAACCTCATTAAGTGGCCGGCCAAGGTGTAGTAGTGGGCCCCACTTGATTTTGCAGTTTTATCAAATTTTATCTCTATTTTCTCAAAAACGCTAATTTTCCGATTCTAACCTTTTAAACGTCAAAACTAATTATTTAATAACTAAAATACATTATTAAATAATATTGTCATTTAATTTAATTATTAATTAGACATATAAAGTCCATTAATAATTAAATAAACCTAGAAACTCTTTTCTTTACAATTTCACCCCTGCTTAGTGAAAATTCATAAAATTAGACATAGTCTAACTTTAGAATTATAATTGATCAATCACGAATCAATTAATGAGTCTTACAAGCAGAATGTTCTCAACTAGAATGGGGACCATGAATCTATATGCTAAGCTTCCAATAAGTGAACCAAATTTACCAAGTAAATTCCTACTTATTAATTCTTCGTTGAATCCACTCTTAGAACTTAGAATTGCACTCTCAGACTTATATAGAGCATATTGTATGTTCCACGATATCAATATGCTATCTCATTTAACCATTGTTATAATCTTATTGTGATTTAAAGATCCTCTATATAGATGATCTACATCGAGATGAGATTTCTTTACCGTTCTCACCCCTCAATGTATTTTGCCCCTTAAAACACTTAGCTACCTGTAAATGGTGTTTAGTGATCTAATAATTAGTCAGTTAAACAAGAGCTCATCCATTTACTTCTATTTGCTAAGCTCGAAGGGAATCATCACTTGACTTCTATACACCAGTGAAAGCTATAGATTCCATATTTATGTTCAGCACTCCCACTCAATCATACTATCATGTTCCCAAAATATACGTATCACCCTGACCCAAAAGTAGGCTTAACTAATAAATCAAAGAACATGAATAGCACTCCTGAGTTGAGCCTAAGCATATCAGGATTTAGATTCTTTTAATCTTAAGATCAACTACTGATATTGACTTGGAAAGATATGTATAACGGTAAGTTTGTAATATCTTAACTTAGTTGCAATATCGGTCCAGTCCAATGTATACTCCATACATTCGAAACTAGTATACTTTACTAATGTCCTGGAAAGAATATAACACTTACTCCAAGTGTAAGTATACATCATCGCTGATTATCACATTAGTGTAAACCCAATAACACTGATGAAACAGGGACCAAATCTTTTGATTCATATGATCACAATCACATTCCACTGTGTTGACGATATCGTAATTGTGAATAAACATATGATCTGGATTTAACTGATTTTGTGTGTGAACATAATAAACGTATTAAACCATTAGCATGTCAAATTCATGCAAACATCAATCACTTCTAATTTCTTATATTGATAACTAATCAGATTGTAAAGAGTTTTATTTAGGGCATAAAACCCAACACATAATTCCATTCTTCCCAACAATATGACCCAGAAAAGACACTTCAGACAACCAGAATTCGCACTTCTTGAACTTTGCATACAACTTGTGATCCCTAAGTCGCTGCAATACTATTCGAAGATGATGCTCGTGCTCCTCTTCTGACTGAGAGTATAGAAGAATGTCATCGATAAACACTATAACGCAGTTATCGAGGAAATCCTTGAATACCCTATTCATGAGATCCATAAAGGCCGCAGGAGCATTAGTCAATCCGAATGACATTACCAGAAACTCATAGTGCCCATATCTGGTTCTAAAAGCAGTCTTTGGTATGTCCTCCTCTCGAATTCTAAGTTGATGATAACCAGACCGTAAATCAATCTTCGAAAACACTGTCTTTCCCTGAAGCTGATCGAACAGATCGTCGATTCTGGGCAACGGGTACTTGTTCTTAAACTTCGATACACATTCTGAGGGAAGCATCCTTCTTTTTCACAAATAGAACCGGAGCTCCCCAGGGCAATACATTGGGTCGGATAAACCCAATGTCAAGCATCCCCTGAAGTTGTAACTTAAGCTCCTTGAGTTCTGCTAGAGCCATCCTATACGGAGCTTTAGAAACAGGTTCAACTCCAGGTGCCAAATCAATTATAAAATCAATCTCTCGCTGTGGCGGCAATCTCAACAGTTCCTCGGGAAACACATCGAGAAAATCTTTCACCACCCTGACTGCCTCAGGCCCAAATGTTTCAGGTCTGCTAGAGTCAATTACCACTGCTAGAAATCCTACACATGCATTGCATAGTAAATCCCTAGCCCTTACTACAGAAATAACCGGGATCCGGAACCCCTAGATTGATCCAACATAACCAAATGGATCTTCACCTTCCAGATGAAATAAAATCACCATTTTCCGCCTACAACCTATACTGGCCGAATACTTGGACAGAAAATCCATTTCCAGTATAATGTCAAACTCAGTTAATTTCAGCTCTATAAGATCAACGCTTAACTCCCTATCTTCGATTCTAACGGGCATAGACCTACTACGCCTATTAGAGACCACCAACTCCCCACTAGGCACTAGGGTTCCAAACCCTCTTCCTAAAATATTCCAAGGCCTACCCAAAATGAATTATTCTCTTAGCTACATATAAACGTGCAGCTCCCGAATCAAACAACACGATATAAAAGAAGTCGTTTACAGGGAGCTAACCTGCCACTACAGAAGGGCTTGCTGCATCATGAGCTTGAGCATTAGCATACACCGGAGTAGGAACAAATACCACTTCCTGCTCTTATTCTTCTTTCTCCACCTGTGGGCAATCTTTCTTAAAATGCCCAACCTTGCCACATTGAAAACATACCTTTCGGTTGCATTCTCCAGGATGATGTTTCATGCAACGTGGGCACTCAGGGTAAGAATAACCCTGGCATCCACCCTTGCCTTGAAACCTTCAGAACCGCTTGTTCTGTCATAAACCCACCACTGATGACGTAGGTTTCCTCTTCCGCTCAATCATGGAGCTCCTACCACTTTCACCATAATCTGGATTCAGGCTGGTAAAATTCTGACCCTCCACCATAATCTCCTGAGGTCTCATAATAATTTCCTCAGGGCTTTCAGCCCAAGAAGTATTCTTCATATTTGAACCTCCCTGAAAGTCTGAAGGTTCTTGGATCCCAATCTTTCCATGCAATGGTTCCACTTGATTACCAGCCATTCCATACTTTGCTAGTAATACCGAATAAAAAATGATTGGCATATGTGGCAAAGATACTACAGGAGACCTTCGTTGTTTCAACCTCTGAATCTCTTCTTCATGTCGTTGAATCACAGCTTCCATTTTTGCAAACCTCTCCAAATCATACGGAGCCTTTGACGGATAACCATCACTCCCGTCGGAAGCCCTCCAAGGGCTTTCACCTTGGTTACGGGGACAACTTGGACTCCATTCTCTCCAACCGTTACTAGCCCTGGCCACTTTACTCTGACTCTCCATACTGCACCAGGTGTCCATTGTATAAGACTAACCTGTCAGTTAGTAAGTCAGTCTGGTCAGGCAACGACCTATTTACATACTTACTACCGCACTTACGGATTTTAAGGAAATACACTTAACATAAATAATTATAATCTAATATGCTTCCTAATATGCTTTCACATTCACGTTTATTTAAAGTACTAAACAAGTACGGGCTTACTGAACCGTGAACCAAGCTTTCTCTGATGAAGATTGTACATGTCTTAGAAAGCTTCGGTAGACAAACCTGGCGGCTCTGATACCAAAATTGTAACGGCCTAATGCTAAGGCACGCTACAGTGCTTTTTCAATTAATGTGCAATCTTTGCTAATCAAAGAAGTTTCTCGAAAAACGTGTCAAATTTAAACTTTTGCATTAAATATTAAACTTTATAATATAATAAAATAATTACAAATGCCGGGATCCCGTTTTCAAACTTTGTAAAATTTACTTTTTAAAATATACATTCCAGAATACACAATTTATTGGTCGCACAGCGACTTTCAAAATACAACTCCCAGATGTCCCGAGACCGAACACTCCAGGTCGCGCTGCTTGACATGTACAATCCCATCTGAGCTCAGGTTCACTCCTGTTCAGTCTTAGCCTTTCCTTTACCTACACATGGAAGCAGAACTGTGAGTCGACAAACTCAGTAAGAAATGCATATAACATATCATGTAATTTCTGACCTGTAAATAGGCGCCCATACACCTATTTACAGAGCTTATCAGATGAGTATGAACGTTCAAACTACTTGTGCTATTGACCATGATATCACTCCTACCAGCTTTATAATCGAGTTGTAGGACCGGCACTATGTTCGTGCCGCTATGATAGCGTCAACAACACCCAAAAGTATAATTGGCCATGATATCACTCTTAACCAGTACGATGCCTGTACTACTGAACCGTCACGATGGTTGTGTCGCTATGATAGTACCAATTCATACTTTCGGGGGAGAATATCACTCTTAACTAGTACGATACCTGTACTGCTGAACTGACACAATGATTGTGTCGCTATGATATCACCCGAACATATACAATGATACAAACAACATGCATATATATCATACATATACATCCACCCAGATAATCACATCACACATTATACACAGTTCTTACCTGTTTTCTGAATTCAAGTGTGTTGGCCGATCTGAACGAAATCTTGTGCTAGATGGATGCCCTAATCACAATAATTGTAACACAGATGAGTGACTCGCTAAATCACTTTCCGGGACTTAAACTTGAAACTAAAAGTTTCCCTATTGATAAACCACATGGGAATACTCTAAATATCTCAAAATTGGGAAAAACTAGGGTTCCCAAAATTCCCCCAACCGGCAGACCGGTTCCCAACCGAAAGTCCAGTTCTGGGTCACCAACCGGTCGACCGGTTGCCACAGGTCCCCCAGAACCGGAATTCCGGTTCTGTGCTGGGAACCCGAAAAATTCCCCCATGACCTCAAAATTCAACCAAACTTTACCAAACTCTCCAGTATACCTGTACAGTGCATTTACAACCTAAACCAACCAAAAAATCACAAAACAAACCAATAAATTCCAACTTGCCATTAATGACCTAAACTTGAGTTTCAAAGCTCAAGCTTACCCAAAACCATTTCCACCTTTCAAAACTATTAACCAGAGCTTACAACAACTCAAAACTAACCTAGAATCAGATTACATAAGCTTTAAATCTTAACAGCCACTAAATCACAATTCCACAATCTCAAACTCAAGAAAAACCTTAAAAACACATATTCAAAAGTTCTAGGGTTTTACCTCTTGATAAATCTTCCTTGAATTCTAGCTAAATCTCAGAAAAATGGAAGGAAAAAGTCTTATCTTTGCCCTTACTTGCCCCAGCCAAAAGAAAGAGAGAGAGGGAGAGAGTTCTATCTTGATTTTCCTTTGTTTTCTTTTCTAAATTAATTCAATATGAAAAATAGTTAATTGTAGTAATCCTTTGCTGAAAACTAATGCCATGTGCCATCAAATTAGGCAGCCACCAATCAACTTAATAGCAAATGACTAAAATGTCCCTTAACTTAAAATTAGGGTATTTCTAAAACTAGGGGTAAAATGGTCAAATTCCATAACCCCGATCAATCCCGATAATTTATTTTCTCTAAAATATTCCCCGCTTAGAAATAAGATCCTAAACTTACCCATGTGATCAATCTAGCCATCCATCGCATTTTCCGTTGTCGCCGAGCAAAAATTACAAAAATAACATATTTCACATATAAGCTAAATAATACCCCTAGAGTTTAATAAAATCTCCGAAATCGAGAAATTATAACTCTAATATTTATTTCTAAATATTGGGGTCCACAATTAAATTAATTCATAAATAATAATAAAATAATAAAAATTAGTGCTAATTGCCTTTACTAAACCAAATCACTAAAGCGATCGTTACAGTTCCTTACTCTTTGGATTGAAAACTCTAAGTTTTGAGTTGGTTTTGAGGTAGGGTTTTGCATTTTTGTGGCTGTAGGGATTAGACTAAGATTGGGGTGTGTTTAGGGTAGGTTTTTGAGTATGTTGGAAATGGCTTTAAGTATTTTCTATGGCTACTTGATTGAGTTTTGTTTGTTGAAGCCAAAGTTGAGTTTTCTTAACTTTAATGTGTGAATTTGATTCAATGTTTGAATTGTTGTGTTTTGAATCTTGGAATATGTTGTATTATGGTTATTATATTGTTCTGTGAAGTTTGGAACAATTGGTTAGGTTTAGAGGAAGTTTTGGGACTTTGAAGAGCTGAAATTTTTGAGGTTCTACTGTAGTGAACCAGAATTCTGGATGGTACAGGGCTGCACCAATCAGAATTCCAGATGGTTAATTTTCAAGAATACCCAATTTTTGTATTTTAGCCTTAACTTTTCACTCGGGTGTCCGTTTTAGACATTCTATATATCGTTTCGAAGCTTATGAAGAGCTCTACAGTATGAGACATAGATTAGAGCTAAAAGATTTATTATTTTAAGGTGTTTTCACCATAAGATTTGATAGAAAACCCTAGGTTATTTTATGCGGGTTTTAGACAGTGTTTTGGAATAGACCCTTATTGTTTTACTTTGGTCGTGACATAGAAATCGAGATTGTCAAGCCTCATTCCACTTAGGTGGATCCGCACACTTGAGTTTTGAATTGAGGTAAGAAAAGTGGTAAGCACCGTATGTGGCTAAATGTTAGCGATTGAATGGTTATAGCCTTGATTATTATAAAGATTCTAATTAAATGTTTGTCGACTCTCAGTTGTGACCGAGGTTTGGAAGAGGTTATTACCATTATGAGTAATTACTCCTTAAACCGCGGATAGGTTTCTTACTTATCGTTTGCTTCATCGGGCAATGATAGTGACATAATCAGCTCGTGGTTAACGAGTGGTAAAGGGGTACTTTATAAAGTACCAAGATTGTGTGTTTATGATATTGTGTGAATGTGTAAGCATGTTGATATGAGATTGAATTGATGAATAGTACTGGTTATTATTTTATTCACTTTTCTTGCTGAGTCTCTGTGACTCACGGGTGCTTTATGGTGCAGGTAAAGGGAAGGCAAATGTTGAGCAGCCATGAGTTCGAGGTCGTAGCAGCAATGTACATATCAGCCACAGTGGCACGGCCCAGTGAACAAGATGCTCTATTTTGAATGTATTTTGGGAATACAAAGTTTATATTGTAAAAAAATACTATTAAACCAGTTTGTAAATATTTTGAAAACAGGGGGACCCCATAGTTAATATTACTTATCTTTTGTCATAAAACAGCTTTATATCTCTGTTTTAAATTATCAAAATTCAATTACCCATACTTTTAATATAATTATATAGTATATAAAATAAGAATTTTATAAAAACACACACGTGGCATCCTTGTTGGACAGGGCGTTATAACATGGTATCAAAGTGCCAAGGTTTTTAGATCTTGAAGGCTGGTTTGATATATACATTTGTTGCGAGGACTCGCTCGACTCATGGTTTAGTAAGTTTTTAATTAATACATAATTTGTTAATTATCTGATTGTTTGATTATCTGAATTGTGTTAATATTGGTAATGTATGGGAAGCATTATGATATATTGAAATACTTATTAGTATTGTTATTACCTGGAATGTGACTACAGGTGTATAGATTATGCACCCGAGGAGGAGTGGTAAAGGTAACCGCGAGCTAGTTGGGCTCCGGGTTGCTGGTGAGAGTTAGAACCCTCCATCACCACCAAACTGGAAGAGTTATATGCCACGATGAAAGAGACAATCCAGCAGCAGGGTGAACAAATTCGAGAACTAAGAGAGCAGCGAGCTCAGCCTGCTCTAAACCCTAATCCTGATCCTCCGCCACCTCTGGTAGTGCCACCAGATGTAGGTAATCGTTTGGAACTGTTGTATGAGCGGTTCAAGAAGCAAACGTCAGTGTTTGAGGGTGGTGCTGATCCACTCAAGGCGGAGCAGTGGATGAGTATGATAACATCCATTTTTGATTTTATGCGGGTCGAGGATAATGACTGGGTCAGGTGTGCTATTTATATGCTGGGAGATGATGCCCGTATCTGGTGGGAGATTGTATCTCAGGGTCATGACCTGAATAACATGACATGGGATGCCTTTCAGACTTTGTTTTATGAGAAGTATTATAGTGAGTCTATTCGGGCAGCAAAGGCATAAGAGTTTATACGATTAACTCAGGGCAACATGACAGTGACAGAGTATGCCACTAAGTTTGATCGACTGGCAAAATTTGCTCTAGATGAAGTGGCTACTCAAGCTGCTAGAAAAGTAAAGTTTATTCGAGGGTTGGATGAACATATCGCACGGGATGTGATTGATGCTTCTAAACAACCTGGGTTTGTTCAGACTTATGCTCAGATAGTTGAGTTGGCCCTAGCTGTTGAGGGTGCAGAAGATCAGATACGAAAGAAAAATATTGCTAGAAGAGATTCATGGAAGTACACATCTGGTGTTGGTTCTAGAAGGGGTACTGACCCCGGTGATCGCAAGAAAATGCCTAATGAACCATTAGTTGCATGCCCAAACAAAAGGTTCCAAGGTAACCAAGGTTTTCGTCGTGGTGTGAACGAAAACTGGCAGACTTTTCCTGAATGTCCGAGGTGTAAAAGGCGCCACCAGGGCAAGTGTCAGGCCAGGGCTTGTTTTCATTGTGGGTTAGTGGGTCACATGAAAAGGAATTTCCCACAGTTGTTGTGACCAGAACAAAAGAAGGATGATACACCTGCTCCTGCTCGGGTGTTTGACCTGACTCATGCCGAGGCTGATGCCGACCATTCTACTGTGACTGGTTAGCTTTCTGTTGCTGGTACTTTATTGACTGTTCTGATTGATTCTGGTGCAACACATTCTTATATTTCAAGTAGAATAATTGAGAAATTGAATAGGCCTAGTGATGTACTTGCTAGAGGCTTTGGAACTTCATTGCCTACTTTAGAGTTGGTTATCTCCAGCAGGTGGATTCGATCCCTTCCAGTAATTGTGGAAGGAAGGGAGTTATTAGTTATCTAATAGAACTGAATTTGGAGGACTTTCATGCTATTTTTGGTATGGATTAACTTGAAAAATACAACACCACTAGTGATTGCAAAAGAAAGATGGTAACTTTTTAGCCTGAGGGCGAGGACCCCTTTGTATTTGTGGGTAAGAAGCAAGGATCCCAGATTCCCTTAATTTCAGCGCTTAAGGAAAGAGATTTGTTGGGTGAGGGGTGCATCAGTTTCTTAGCAAATGTTGTGGATGTTACCAGGGAACCACCAGCGGGACCGGAGCATGTCCCAGACGTTCGAGAATTTCTGGATGTTTTTCCAGAGGAGTTACCGGGGTTACCACCGAAACGTGAAATTGATTTTGAGATTGATCTAATACCAGGGACAGAGCCTGTATCAAGAGCTCCCTATAGGATGGCACCTGCGGAGCTAAAAGAGTTAAAAGTTCAATTATAGGGGATGATGAATTTAAAATTTACAAGACCAAGTACCTCACCTTGGGGTGCACCAGTTTCGTTCGTGAAAAAGAAGGATGGAACTTTACGAATGTGCATTTAAACCCGGGAGTTAAACAAGTTGACAGTGAAGAACAAGTATCCTCTTCCAAGGATAGATGACTTATTCGATCAACTACAGGGAAAGACCGTCTTCTCCAAGATCGATCTCCTTATCACCAGTTGAGGATTCAGGAAGAGGATATTCCCAAGACAGCTTTCCGGACCCGATATGGACAATATGAATCTCTGGTAATGTCCTTCAGATTAACAAATGCCCCGGTGGCATTTATGGACTTGATGAACCGAGTATTCAAAGACTTCTTGGATGATTTTGTTATCGTCTTTATTGATGATATTCTAATTTATTCTGACACAGAAGAGACTCACGGAAGACATCTTCGGATGGTGTTACTGTTGGAATATATTTTACCAGGATCTAGATTTACTACCATGTATGTTATTTAATATCCTAAATATGAATATCTAAAACAATGTAAATAAACACATATAAAGTTTAGGAAACCTTACATTGGGTGCAGCGGAATATTAAGGCCTCCTTCCACTCAGATCTCTAACCCTTGTATCCTGTCTGTAGCAGAGTATCACCAAGATCTGAGCCCGAATGTCCTTCTCTTGATTCTGGATTCTTCACAGCCTTACACACTATGATTGAGATACCACTTGATGTGTGTGGGCAAAACTCTATCACTCAAGGTATGAAAATATTATGAAGAAGGAAGAGAGGAGTGGTTCGAATATAGGTATAGAATAGATGGCTCAATTTTTCCTGAAGGCAAGAAATTTCATCATCTTTTAAGTGTGAGCCATCACTATCTATTTATAGGAAATCACCTACATTTAGGTTAGGATTTATTAGGCATTAAAATAATGGAAATATTAAGTGGAAATTCTATAGGAGTGGCCGGCCACAGTAATGGGCCCCACTTTGGAATTTTCCACTTTTGACAAATTTTTCCTTATTTTTTCAAAAATGTCATTTTTCCAATTCTAACCATTCAAATGCCAAAACTATTTGTTTAATAATTAAAATTAATCATCAAATAAAATTACCATTCAATATATTTATTAATTAGAGTTAACAAAGTCTCTTAATTAATAAATAAGACCTAGAATCTCTTTTCTTCACAAATAAGCCATTGCTTAGTGAAAAATTCATAAACTAGACATAGTCTAGTTTTAGAATTATAATTGATTAATTAAAACCAACTATCTGAGTCTTACAAGCAGTATGGTCTCAACTAGTATGGGGACCATGGGCCTATACAACTGAGCTTCCAATAAGTAGAACTAGAATTTACTAAGTAAATTCCCTAACGTATTAATTCATTATTGCATCCACCATAGAACTTGGAATTGCACTCTCAGTCATATAGAACGCTCTATATGTTCCACGATATAGATACGCTATAAACATTTAACCATTGTTCTAATCTCAATAATCAAAGATCCTCTATAGATGAGTTACAGCGAGTAGGAATAAATCCACCGTTTCACTCCTCAATTTATTTTATCCTTAAAACACTTAGCTTCCTGTAAATGATATTTCAGTGAACTAAAATATAATCACTGAAACAAGAGCTCTTCCATTTACCTCTATTAAGCCAAGCTCGAAGGAAATCATCGTTTCACTTCTATGTCCTGAAAGAAGCTATAGATTCCATATCTATGTTTAGCTCTCCCACTCAATCACACTAACATGTTCCCAAAATGTACGTATCACCCTGACCAGAAAGTAGGCTTAACTAACAAATCAAAGAACATGAATAACACTCCTGAGATTGAACCTAAACATGAATAACGTATACAATGTTGGGGAGTCTTTGTTTGTTACATTAATTAACAAACAATGAGATTATAATGCTTTTAAAAAAAAAAGATTCTAACTTAATACCAAAAAAGAAAAAAGAATAAAAAAATTAAAAAATTAATTATATATGTTCTTACTGTTAATAAATCAATCGCATTCTATATGATACTAACAATATTCTTAGTAATTGAATGGATGATAAATATAATCCATTATATATGGAGATAGTCTTATTTTTTTTTTTTTTAAAAAAAAAGACAATATCATATTCGGCATTCTCGAGAATACTAACCTTCATATACTAATGTTCTTTTGTTCTAAAATATATATATATATATATATATATATTGATGTTCTTTTTATATGAAATATATTTAATAGATTATAATGAGAATAGAAAAATTAAAGAATACTAACTCCAATTGTTTTACAAAGCAATAACACTATTTTTTCTTTCTTTAATAAAAATGGCTACTGTATTTTTTTTGGTTGAAGACGGTTAGGTTTTCATTATGAGAAGAATATGAAATAATCTGCGGTAATATAACAATCAAGAATGTGATTTAATTTTTTTTTTTTTTGAAAAAAGATAAATTAGGTATTATAAAAGATTTATTAAACTAAAAAAAAATAGCTTCCTATGTTTTTTTTTAAAGCCCTTCCTAAAAAAGCTGGTGAGTCATTGCTTCTCTAAAAAGCTCTTTTAAATTAAAAAAGCTCTTCTCATATTTTATCCAAACATATCTAAATGTAGAGACTTCAAAAGCTCTCCATACCAAACAAGCCAATTATATAGCGGGTTAAATTAAATTTATAATATATTGGTTGAATTTAATTTTAGTTAAAGTTTTTTTTTTATTTGAATTCCAATCCCATAATCATTGACTCCAATCAATTTAATTCTACAACTTCCAACTTATAAATTATGAAAGGGAAATTTACACCCATTACTGTTTTTTCCATTTTTTTTCGTTTGTACTGTGACACGGTGGATTTTACTTTTGTACTATTTTTTTTTTGGCAGTATACTGCCTTTGCAAACTTTAATATTCAAGGGTTTTTTGCTTTACACTTGTCACGATAGGGTTTTGCCACGTTTTTTTTTAAAAAAAAAAATCATTTTTTATTTTTTGATTTGACGATTTTCTACTCTTATCAAAAAGGTTATGTACTTTTATATATTTCTTTTATTTTTTTTTATTTTTTTCGAATATAAATTTTTTTACTATAACCCACTCTCCCCTCAACTGTTCATCTTCTTCCCCCATTTTCAGTTTTCATTTACAGTTTCGAGTAGTAAGTAGTTTATGCATTTGAAAAAATTTCAAATCTCATCCCACTTTCTTAAACTTCCCTCTCATTCCCCCCCCCCCCATTTTTCTTATTTTTGTCTATAAATACCTTCATAATTGCTTATAATGGTCGTTACTTGTTCATCTCCTTCTCTGGCTAAAGCTACAAAACCCACAAAACAATCCCAGAAAACCAGACCCAAATCAAAAATGGGTAAAAAAAATATTAAAGACAACCCTCCTAACCCCACTTCCCCTTCTGCTAAAAGAAAAACTCATGGTGGACCTTCGAAGAACACTCGAGGGAAAAGACCTCGAATTGTGGTTGAAAACTCAAACTCAGATTTTGAGTTGGAATCTGAATTTCTTAAGTCGCCTGTCTCTGTGAAGGTATTTTACTATTTATCTTTTGTTGTTTTTGAGTTTTTTTTTTTTTTGTTAAATTTGATTTTTGAAGTTCATATAACTGGGTATATGTTTGTTTTTGTCTCTGTATTTGTAATTGTTTTATATATCTTGTTTGATTTATTTATGTGTTTTTTTTTAATTTTTATTTGTTGTTTTGTTGGTGTTGTTTCGTTTTATTTTAGGGCAAGGGTAAATCCCCTGTAAAGGTGTTGCCATCATCAGGTGTGGCTGAGGAAATTCCTGTTAATAGGATTGTTGAGGTTTGTCATGTTATGCATTCTGTTCTATGTTTTTTTTTCATTGTTTTTTTTTTATTGTTATTTCGTAATGTTTTATGGTGTTTTAGCAGTGTTTTTATTGTTCTGTTTTTAGGATTGGGAATGCAAGTACACCCGATCTCAATTCTATCATTCTAGAGTAGTAACATCTGGGTATTACTCTGTAATTGGAGACATTAAGAGAATTCTAGGTGAAAGCCAATTGGAAATTTTTTCAAAATCTGTGTTTGGTTATTTTCTTCAGATTCTGGAGTACATAATTCATTACCAATTGCTTCATTGTTTGCTGTTGAGGGAGGTTCAGCAGCCTAATGGGTTGGAGTTTTGGGTTTGTGTCCAAGGGAAATATCTTAGGTTTAGTATCTAAGAGTTTGCGTTGGTCACCGGGTTAGATTGTCATGTTGATTCTGATTTTTATCAGTTTAAGCAAGATGATAATGAATTGGTCAAACATTGTTTTAAGGGGTACAAAAAAATACCAAGGGTGCTATTCAGACTGCTTTTATTGCTGACAATCTGAAGGATAACGACGATCTTGCAGTCAAGTTGGCTGTCTTGTACTTCGTGCAGTGTTATTTGCTGGGTGGTCCCCCGGGTAAAGTTGTTTCGTCTGAGGAAATAGATGTTGTCGATAGTGGTCGATATAATGAATTTGGTTGGGGCAAGCATTGTTTTGATATCACTATGCATTCTTTGAAGGGTAAGATAGATTCTGGTTATAAGAGGGTTGTTCGTAGTGGCGAGGATGGTGGGTATTACAGATTACTGGGTTATCCTTTGGCTATTCAATTCTGGTTTTTCGAGTGTTGCCCGTACGTTATTGGGAAACTTTCGTTGTACTCAAATGTTGGCACTCCAAGGATTTTGAATTGACCTAAACTACCCAAGGACAAGGAGGGTCAGGTGAAAATGGATGTCATGAACACCCTCATTTTCAATCGATCTTTGAAAGAGGTAATTCTGTTGTTTTTTACACTATTTGTACTGTTGTTTTAATGTTGTTTTTGTGTACATTAGTTATACTTTATGTTTCGATTGTTGTTGTTATTTTATAATTTCAGTTTCATGTGCATACTTTTTTTTTTGTTTTTGTTGTTTCAGTTAAAATTACGAAACACCACTCCAACTTCTGTTGAGAGATTGAGTTTGAGCCTTACTGATTTTTTCTCTGGTGAGACTACTCCCGATGCTGTCAAATTCAAAATTAAAGGTGGTTCCAAGTCTGTTGGTCAATCTGGCTTGATGGGTGCTTCTTCATCATCTGTTCATGAGAATGTCTCCCGAGTTGAGTTTGAGGAATTAAAAAAGAGTCTATCTGTTGTTGTCAGCCAGCAAGGGATACTTATGAAATCTGTTGCTGAGATGAACAAGAAGTTGGACATTCTTATTGAGGTGTTTTTTTAATTGTCATTACTTTTTTCTGTTATTTTTTTAGTAGTGTTTTTATGTTGTTTTGTACAGTAAATTAATTTTTAAAGTTTTTTTTGTTCTCAGTCATCCCAAGGTGGTCACACTCACAATGGATCTCAGTCTGTAGATGCTCTTCGTTCTTCAGAAAATGAGGATGATGAAGATTCCACTTCAGAGGAAGATGAGGATGATAAAATCGAGGATGACAAAGGAGATGAACATCATGAGGATGAAACTGATGATGATCTTGATGGAGCTGGTATTGGTGCTGGTCAGGATGAGGCTCACACGGGGGATGTTCGTAATGATGAGGGTGTTGTTGTCCCCGAGGTTGTTTCGAGGGATGATGATACCGGCAAGGTGGATGATGTCAAGAAGTCTGACCCTGTGGAACCTGTTGTAGAGATCAAACAGGTGTATTTCTTGTTTGGCCATCATTTTTTTTGTGCCCTTTGTGTGGATTTTGTGTTTTGAGTTTATTTTAATAGTTTTTGAATGGTGTTTTGGTTGTCAGCCTGAATAGTCTCAAGGTGGGGAGGAGAACATTGATGTTGATGCAACAATTGCATCTGCTGTTAAAGCTGTGGAGAATTTGGTTTGTATTTCTCTTCTTTTTTCTTTGTAATTTTTGTTTATATGATATTCTATTGTTGTTTTAATAGTGTTTTGATTGTACTTTTTGAAATAAAAAATAAGTCTTCTTTTTTTCCTTTTTCTTTTTTAGATTGGTTCCTCAACTCATGTCCCTGCTTCTGTTGAGACTTCTGAGAATACTGATCTTGAAATGGTTGTTTTTCAAGAGACTCCTATTTTACGTCTTCAAAAGAGGGATCGGAAGAAAGGAGCTGTTTTGAAATCTCCATTCATTGAGCTTGCTTCTGGTGCATCTAAATCAGGTTCATCCTCAGTTTCTCCTGATGATTCTGTTTATAAGGTCGTTAAATATGTGCGTGGTTTGTGCCCGTTGGACAACAAGATTGGTGAACCTGTCGATCCACCATTGGAAGCTGAGTTTGTCACGTGGGTTGATACAGGTCTTAGAAAGCATAAATCTAAGTAAGTATTTTTGTAGGTGTTTTCAGTTATATATCTCTTATTGTTTTCCATTTAGTTTTTGATTTTTTATTTGTGTTTTGATATTTTTTATTTTTTTTTAGCACAACAACTAATGTGTATTGTAAGGGTCAAGACACAATATTTCTGCCATTTCGTTTTGGTATTGAGGACATTAGCAACAAGATGTGGTTTCACAACCTTGCCTACCCTAATTGTTTCCTTACTAATTTTGTAAGTTTTTTTTTATTATAATTATTTATATATTTTTGTTGTTTTTTTTTTAATTTTTTTTTTATGTTTTTAAGTGTTGTTCTGTTAGTTTTTTTTATAAGATTGAATGATTTTTTACTAAATTTTTTTTCCTATACAGCACATTGACATTATTTTCTACTATCTTCGTGAGAAAATAATGTACTCAGCCGAGCCGAAAATCAAAGTCACCACAACTGATTGCCTTTTTTGTTCTAGCATAACAAGTTTGTATGAGAAGTTTGTCGAGAAAAACAACGATATATCGGTGTTGTCTCTTTCTCACAATGTGGCCCAGTACATCCAAGGTGGTAAGATATTATGTGCCACTCCTTGGCATTTGGTTGATCATGTTGTTATGCCTATCAATGTAAAATTACAGGATCATTGGATTTGTGGTCGTCTAAACATAGTTGACAGGCGGATATATCTGTACAATTCATTGCGTTCTGGAAGGTATATGACAACTGCAAAAGCGGCTTGCAAGCCTTTTTCTGTTATTTTACCATATTACTTCTCTATCTTAGACTTCAAAGGCCTTCGCAACGAAGCTAAGTTTAGCGCGATGGAACCGTTCCCTATTGTTGTTGTTGATGGTTTACCCGAGCAGGTCACAGCGTAAGTTTTATGTATAGTGTTCAATGTTTTTCACTGCTTGTTTGTATTGTTATGCTTTTGTTATGTGACTTTGATTTTTATTAGTGTTCTCATAGTGTCTGTTTTTGTGTTTTCTTATTGTTTTTTTCCAGTGATTGTGGTGCTTTGTAGCATCATTTGCTGAGTATTTCATTGATGGCAAACCCATCCCATCCTCTGGTTTTGATGTGGAAATTCACCGCGATCGTTTGGCTGTGTTATTTTATCATTATGGCATGAAGAAGCAACTTGAGAACATTGAAAGTGAATCCGAGGCCCCTCCCAGCCTTCCCAAGAAGTGATTTGTTTTTTCAATCAGACTGTCATTGTTCTTATGGTTTTTTAATGTTGTTTTTATGTTTTTTTATGTTGTTTTCGAAAACAAACATTGGTGTTCTGTTGTGTTTTCTTACGTTTTGTGTGGACAATATGTAATCTTTATTTTTGTATGTTTTTTTTTTCTTCTTCTTATGTACAAACAAGTTGTTATGTTAAATTTGTTAGTATTTTCATTTCACATCCCTTATTTTTATGTTTTTTTTTTCTTATAGTTTCTCTGTTTTTTTGAATACAAATATTCATTTCATTATTAAAAACACAAACTGTTTCAATAATAAACTTCATATATATATTCAATTTAGTATCCAACATCTTTTAATATCCAATCTAAAGTATCATCAAATCCCAATGTAATCAATGTTTTCAAATAAAAACTGTATTCCCTTTGTATTTCAGAAATTTAAATTCCTCAATATCTCATTCTCAAAACGTATGTGTAGTTTTCTTTTGTTTTTCCACTGTTGTTCTGTTGTTGTTTTTATTCCCTTCTACATCTTCTGCTGCATGTTCTTTTGTTATGCCCCAGTTCACCACATTTGCTGCACTTGTTGTGTTGATCCTTTTCCCATCCAGCCTTCCTTCTTAATGTTTTTGGTTTTCCTGATTTTATTATTTCATGCGGAGGCAAGACTATAATATTCTTCACTTCTTCCGGTACCTCCCACTCACTTTGGTGTCCTATGGGGTAAACTGTCCCTGAATAAGTTGCCAGCCAATTTTTTTTTTTTTTGTAGTAATCTGAACAGTAAGTGTACGGGTCCATGTTCATCTCCCTCATCAAGGCCACAGCGTGCCCGCATGGCATTTCATCTATTTGGAATCTATTGCACGTGCATGTTCTTTTTTCTAGGTCTACTTCCCACGATTCTTTCATTCTTGTTACCTCAAACAAGTAATCTGTTGTTGCTTTAACCTGTTTTAAATTTTATTACAAAAAAAAAAAAAACAAACATAGCTGATATTGTTACAACAACAATACAAAACTATTAAAACAACACTACAACAACACATTTACTTACTGTTTGTTTAGTTTTTTTTTTTTTTTTAAAAAAAAAAAGAAGCATAATGAATATGTTACCTCCAGATTCAATGAGTATGTGTAATTTTTCAGCAGTATGTCTTCTCCAGTTGGTGATAGCTTAGTGAAGGTGTTGTGTGCTTTTGTCCTATTACTATGCGTCCATTGTTGCACCAATGCTCTCAAGCATTCTACCAGCGTTGTAATTGGTAGCTCCCTTGCTGCCAAATTTACGGCGTTCAGTGATTCTAATATGTTTGAGATCATTGTAGAATACCTCTTGTTTTGGCTATGAATTCTTGACCACTTTTCATAACCGACTTTTTTTTAGGTAAGGTCTTATGCGTTTGTCCAATCCATCCAATTCAGCCATGTGGAACTCGAATTGCTTTTCTGTGTAGGCTTTGACTGCTCCAAAGAATGGCAGATTGTATTGGCAGCATGTTGTTTGAAGCTTGTTTTAAGGTTGCTTAAAATGTGGTAACCGCAGTAACTGTGTGTAATTTCTGGATAGATTTCTCTTGCTGCTTTGATGAGTCTTTCATTCCTGTCTGAAATTAGGCATTGGTGTTCCCGGACCCCATACGCTTCTTTAAATTTTTTGAAGCACCATTTCCAAGATTGGTCATTCTCAGAATCTGCAACACAAAACGCTAGTGGAAAAATATGACCTGCTGCATCTTGTGTGCATGTGCACAACAAAGTTCCCCCATAAGCTGCTTTGAGGAACGTTCCGTCCACAACAACTATCGGTCTGCATGCTCCCCACCCTTTTATGGATGCATCCAACGCCATGAAAACAAAGAGCAAGTTGTTGTCTTCTGTTGTTTTCAGATCGACAAATGATCCCGGGTTTGTTTTTTCCACCACGTGTAAGAAACTCGGTATTAGGCTGTACGAGTCACTAGCATTACCTCTCAAGTCATTTACTGCATGTTCCTTACTTCTCCAAGCTTTCATATAGTTCATTTTGATGCCATACCTGTATTTCAACTCCCCTTTTATGTCCATCGATGTTGCCTTTGTCTTTATGTTCAAGAACTTCGGTTTTATGCATTCCCCTATCAGTTTCGATGTTGCTTGCCTTTGGTCTTCATGCCTAATATTTATGGGGCATGTGTGGATATTTGAGAACCTATTAAAACAAAAACAACATTAAAAAAAACTATTAAAACAAAAACAACATTAAAAATCTATTAAAACAAACCTGTTGCAGAGATCAAACAGGTGTCTTTCAGTACAAAGTGTGGAAAAAGGGCATTTGTTCAGGCTGACAACAAAAACAACATTAAAAAACTATTAAAACAAACCTCCTGATTATGAATGTGTTTGTTGGGCCATTTCTCGATGCTCGTAGTGACCAATTGCAGCTTTTGTAAACACATTTCAGACTGTACTCTTGAGAGCAGGACTTCCACACTTTGTACTGAAAGATGTTTTTGATTGCGTAGTAGCTGAGGACATTCTTTAGAGTTTCCTTGTCTTTGTATGCCTGTCCTTTTTCCACTTCGGGGTGATGCTTGTCTGTTATTAACTTTGCATTGTTGATGTCGATTTCTGGATCCAGTTTTTTACTGGTGTTTTCAAGTTTTTCTACCATTTCTTCAAAGAACTGCATTTGCATAGTCAATTATGTCGAATTTGTCGTTCTCATCTTCTATTGTTTCTGACTGTTCCCCTTCTTCTGTTTGTTGTCTCGTTGTGTATGATTCTGTTGTTGTTATGTTGTTTTCAAGCGTTGTTGTGTTGTTTTCGATCATTGCCACATTATATTCATACGGTGTTGTTGTGGATATCAAATTTGGTGTTGCAGCAGGTGTTGTGTTGTTGTTTTGCTGGTTGACGCATAGTGGATATGTGGTGAAATCTGTTTCTTTGATTTTCAATTCCAAGTAAAAGTACAGGCTTCGATCGTTGCATATTTTTATCGGTGGTATTCCTTCTTTAGCTTGGTACTGTATTTGTAGTGTTGTGCTAGTGTTTTCGCACCCCAATGAAGTAAGCAGTATTTGCAGTAGCTCTTCGTAGTTGCATTTTGTTGGTATGAATTCTCCACTAGCCACATAGTTCACATAATTGTGATCTTCATTCCATTGTCCATTGCTCTTGATGAGTACTGGTAGACGTTCCATTACTTGTCATTCCAGTGTCTTATTTCATGTTAAAACAATAGTACAACAACAGTAAAACAATAGTAAAACAACAAAACAAAATCAACAAAAAAATAATACAACAACAATAAAACAACAGAAAAACAACCAAATAAAACTACCCATTATATTTTTTATTAGTTTTTCTTATTCTATTTGTCTGATACATATATTTAGGAATGTTTTTGTATTAATAACCGCAAAACAACATTAGAACAACCCTAATTTTTTGTATGAACAATTGTAGTAATTTGTCAACTATTTTTTACGAATTATTTTGTGTTACAAACGATAAATTAACAATAGAAAAACCCTCATTTATCTTTTTGCATCATAAATTAAAGAATATCACATTTGTGTTTTCGTTTTTTTTTTGTCTTAAACTTCAGATCTAAATCTGGGGTTGTTTTTTTTTTTTTTAGTTTCTTAAGAATTAAATTAATTTTGGGTTTTGTTGTGTTTACCTCTGTTATTTGGGGGGACAATGTTCTGTAATTCTTGTTCTTCGATTATGCTTCCATTTACCAAAAACTCTTCGCCGGATTTAATGGTTTTTTCTTGGTTATCTCCGACTCCGGCGACTCCCCACACACAAAGCAGTTCGTTTTCTCGTGTTTTTTACTGTTCACAGTATAAATGTTAACTTGTTGGGCTTGGGCAGTACAAAAGTAAAGAAAATGGGCTTGGGCAGTAAAAAAGTTATTTTTGTCGTGTCCCAATATTTTTGTAAAGTTTTGGTTCAAAAACAGTATATATGTAAATTTCCCTTATGAAAAGAGAATTATTACAAGCATTGAGTCTATTAAATTTAGTTATATTGTGGTTCCCATCTCTATTTTTTATTTTTAATGAACTTTCTCGTTCTAGTAAAAACTAAGAACATATTGAGGTATAAAACAGGTACTAGCTAGCTTTGGTCCATTGAAGAAGTAAATTAAACAGTATGCACACAAATTATGACAACCTTCCACAATTTTAATACACAAAACAAAGTAAATTTCTCTTCATCAAAAAAGAAAAAAAAGAAAGTAAGTAAATATATGTAAAGTTAGATCACTACACCAACTATTAAAAACTGATATAAATAAAAATGACAAAATATAAATATATACAAACATATACTATGAAATATATATATATAAATGAGAAATGTGATGTCATCTAAATATATATGTTATATAATGGACTGCAATAGCCCATAGTCTAAAAAAAACATGGTCGAGATCTTTCACATAAAGTTAGGAGAGTTGGCGAGTTACCATTAATCGAAGAGAAATAGAGATGCTTGGTCTTTTTCAAATGGCAAAAGGGAAGGGAGCAGATCAGAGGAGATTAATTTTATTTTCTGGTTTTTGGAAAAAAACTTTAAAAACGGAGAAAACGTTATTTTTCCGTTTTCAATTTTACAAGCCAAAATCCGAATATGAATTTGGATTTGGTTTTCAAAAACTTGCTACCAATCAAATATTACTATGGGCCCCACAGAGTTTAAGTTTTCAAATTCATAAAATTGGATTTGAATACTAAACTAATCAGACCCTGAGTATTTTAGGGATAAAATACATTGAAGGGTAGAATGGTAAATTTGTCTCTTTTTCGATGTAGATCATCTATAGAGGATCTTTTTAACTATTATGATTGTAACAATGGATAATCATAACGTATCTATATCTTGGTACATATAGAGCATTCTATATAATTGAGAGTGCTATTCAATTCCAAATCTACTTATTGAAAGCTCGATTATATATGTCCCCTCACTAGTTGAGATAATACTGCTTGCATACTTAGTTAATTTATTTTAATTAATCAATTATAATTCTGAAATTAGACTATGTTTTATTTATGAATTTTCACTAAACAAGTGCTTAATTGTGAAGAAAAGAGATTTTGTGGTCAATTTATTAATTAATAGATTTTGTATGGTCTAATTAATAAATAATGTAAATGGTAATTTTATTTGATAATTAATTATAATTATTAAATAAATAGTTTTGGTATTTATAGGATTGAATTAGAAAATATGGTATTATTGAAAGAAGAATAACTAGTTGAAATAAAGTGGCAAAATCATAACTAGAGATTGGTCCTATTAGTGGCCGACCTTAGTGTTAATTTTTCCCAATATTTTATTCTTTTTTAATTCATAAAATTCAACCCTAAGCCCTAGTTGAAACACTATAAATGGAACATGATACTCTCATCTCATCCAACTATTGCTTTCAACCAAATAAAACTTAGTTTTCCTCTTTTAGACAACTAGTAGATGTGGGACACCTTCCTATACAGTTTTCAAGCCTCCTTCATTGTTCTTCATATTCAACCTATAGTGATAGAGTACCATGCCCAAACATAGCAAGTCAACTACTCAATCATAGTGAGTAAGACGGTGGTAACCAAATTCAAAGGAGAGAATCCAAACTCAGATTTTGATAATACTCTGTGACAAAAAGGAACAAGGGTCAGAAATCTGAGCGGAATGCGTCATTTTATTTTACTGCAACCAATGTAAGGTTTCTCACTTCTTATGTGTTTGATTTCATTGTTTTAGAGATATTCATATTTAAAATATTAATCAACATACTTGTTAGTAAATCTAGATCTTGGTAAAATATTCTCAACAGTTTACGGTTTTAAATATAATAATTGTTGTTCAAATTGCACCGCTATGTATTGGTATGAAAATACAAATTTCTTAAATATAGTTTTAATTTTATTATATATGAATAGTCCATCTGTTTGTAAAAGCTCAACCCACTTTTTTTGGTGAACCCTTTAAGTATTATATTTGGTATTTTTTATTGCTTAAATCATTCAAAAAGATTTGAAATAAAAATGATATAATCTTCAGTAAATAAAATATTTCTGACACATATAATATAATAACGTATTGTTGACACATATACAAGTCACAATTAATAGGATATTTCCAGACTCTTCTTCTTCTCCCTCTCGACATGAATAGTCTGAACAGACTCTCACCTTCGTCCCCAATGAGTTCACACTCATCCCCTCTGCGTTCCCATTCGGTGGAATCTTTCTCAAGCCCCAGATCTATCGATCTAGGTGGCTCCGACTCGTCTTCCATAGACACCCAGCACAGCTCGACTCGCCAAAGCCGCCTCAGCCGCGTCGAACTGCCCTGTCCCAACCATCCCAGTCACTTCAGCCATAACTCCGGCCAGTCTCCCAGAAGGCCGAACCGTACAAGCATTAATCAACCTCTTACAGGTATTAACTCCTTCTTTCACCTTTTCCTATTCCCTGTCAAATCCCATCAGAGAAATGGGTATTTTTTTAGGTTATTTTAGATATAAATTCAGCTTGCCCATTAAATTACCTCTGCATAATCGATTTCTGAAAGGGAGTTTGGGTAAAGGAAATGTTTTTATAATAATTTTCAGAAATGTCATAATTCCTTTTGCCCAAAATTTTCAACTATTAGCATTTATACTAATCTGTAAGGGTGATCTGCCTAGTACCTTTTGTAATCCTATTGTGCAGCAACTCTGTTCGAAAGTAAATGCTCCTGAAGTGATTGTTACCAAATCGGTTCACAACTTCTTCACTAGGATTTTTCTATATAAGGGCAGACCATTCGTTTGGTCTTGCACTTACAGTTTTATTCCTCCTAAGAAATATTCTCTGCATAAGAGTCTTTATAGTAGCCGTATTTATTTAGATATACATATTTTTCACTGTAGCAGCTCAAAGCCTCTTATCCCTCACATTCTCTTGAATCTTGTTTTGCATTTAGCCCCAAGTGTCTCCCCCACCGATCCATTTAGCTCTCTGTTCTGGTGTTGCATTATAGTTAAATTTTTCTATTTGATAAAATCTCCAGGTCATTACAGCCCCTCTTTAATTTGGTCAGTTGCTCAAAGTCCCCAGGTCTTTAGTCTCACGTGTACTCTAGGTCAAATATATCATTTATCATCTCTGTTTTGGTCTCATTTTCCTCCTCTCAGGAACATATATCACACCTTCCTACAGTTTGCACTGTCCTCCCATATTTATATTGACCTTTTAGATTTAAGACTTTTTCTGTCCATTTGCATCATGGATGAGCTAACCACTTCCTTATCTGTTGCTCTTAACCTCACAGAGACCGAATGCACCATTCAAACTCTTCATGAACCTAGCCCCACAAACACCCCTGATAATGAGATTCAACCTATCCCGCTGTTTCTTGTGATCAAGGTTCACACGGTTAAATCATTTAACCGTAAGAACTTCATAGAAAAAATGACCAAAGATTGGAATAATATTTCCCGCAATCCCTTGACCATATCTGACCGCTCCAATGGTCTTTTCCTCGTTGAGTTTGGCTGTGACGGGGACCGACGTCGGGTTTTGTTGCAGCAACCTTGGACTTACCTCAACCAAGCAATCCTTATGGACATCCCCAATTCCTTGGATGTTCTCAATGGGGATAGCCTCCTCAAAATCCCTCTATGGGTTCAAGTGTTCAATACTCCTTTTCTCAAACGCTCTGAAGAGTTGGCGGGGCTTGTCTCATCCTCCCTTGGCCACTTATTGGAAATCTATCGGCCTTCACTCCGCGAAACTTGGGGTCCCTACTTTCGGCTTAGGGTCATGTTCGATGTGGCTCGTCCTTTGCCACGGGGATTACCTATCCACTTCTCTGGCATTAACAAAGTTGTTTGGCTCGAGCTGAAGTATGAAAACCTCCCGGATATCTGTTTCTTCTGTGGTAGAATGGGGCACAGCTACAACAAAGGATGTATGGATTACATGAAAGCCTGTGATGAAGCCCCGTTCCCCCCAGAGCTAAGGTATGATATCAAAACTATCACCGGTAAAGTTAAGGTTTCTACTAACACTTTGTTATGCCATGATCAGCTCAACTTTGCAAACCCCCCGGTGGCAGCCTTTATGACCTCAAACCCAGCTAGCTCTGTTTGTGTTGCCCCCTGGAGACCGCTCCTCCTTTTCCCACTTACGGCTCTCTGGAACAAGGCCCTTCTCACGGGCAAACCCAACAAGTAGGCTTATACAAGTCCGGCCCCATGCCCTACATCCAACACCCCCCTCCCATGACCCAAACTATAACATATGCGAACACAAACACCATCCAACCCATTTGCACTCAGCCCGAGACCATCAACCCCTCCTACACCGCTATCCTTAATGCCACAATGAGTAACTCCAGCGTCCAAAAAGCCTCTCCCATATCTAACCCGAGCCACACTATCACACCCCAAAACTCTAGCAGCTCCCATTCCACTAGCTCCAAATACTGTCATGTCCCACTCCCAGAAAACCTTCCCCTTCTAGACACAAGCAA
This sequence comes from Cannabis sativa, assembly GCF_029168945.1. Classification (NCBI taxonomy): domain Eukaryota; kingdom Viridiplantae; phylum Streptophyta; class Magnoliopsida; order Rosales; family Cannabaceae; genus Cannabis; species Cannabis sativa. Next base: position 12,522,615 of record NC_083607.1, read on the forward strand.
AAAACTTGAAGCCATGAACCTTACCTACCAACCTGGTGCGACCACCCCCTCAAGCTCGAAAGCCTCAAGGAAAAGAAACAAGCCCGACACAAAAGACAAGTTCAAAAGGCAGACTGAAATGGTCAATGGGGAGCTTAGACACCAAATCAAGCGTTCCCGCTCCGAGAATCCGCAAGCCAACGAAGTCGCTACTAGTATGGCAGGCCTCGCCCCCGAGCAGGCCTGCCCGCCTCCATGAAGATTGTGAGCTGGAATGCACGTGGAATAGGGAGTGATCGTGCATTCTGGAATCTCTCCCGTTTAGTATCTACTAGTAGTCCTACTATTTTATTTATTATGGAATCTCGGCTTGTAAAGAATGCTATTAATTATGTAAAATCCAAGCTCCATTTTGATTCGGGCTTAGAAATGCCTAGGGTTGGTAGAAGCGGGGGCTTGCTTTTGTTATGGACTAATGATGTAAACGTTACTCTATGTTCTCAATCTATTAGTCATTTCGATTGCTATGTGTCATGTGCCTCTTCTAATGTTTCGTTCCATCTTACTTGTTTTTACGGTTCTCCTGTTGACTCTCTCAAACCTCACACTTGGGAAATTCTGAGAAGGATAGGCCGGAACAATTCCCGAGACCCTTGGCTTCTCATTGGGGATTTTAACGCTTTCCTTTTCTCCCATGATAAGCAAGGGGGTAACCCCGACAGGGGCCCTTCTCTGGACTTCAGACAGTTACTTGACACCTTCAACCTCTCCCCAGCTGACACCGAGGGGCCTTTGCTCACCTAGAACAACAGTGTGGCCCATCCTAAAAATATTCAAGAATGGCTGGACTGGGGATTAATCAACAGTCCTTGGGAAAATCTTTTCCCCAATGCCACTCTTACCCACTTGGGTTTTTTTGGGTCTGATCACAGAGCTTTGGAACTCGCCACATCCCCGACCCCGGGGAATCGGCCAAGGGACCATAGCAAGAGGTTCCTTTTTGAGAATGTTTGGTTACAAGACCCAAATTGGGACAGAATCTTCAACCACTCTTGGACAAATCCCTCGACCTCGGAGGAAGCTATCCCCAGTCTCATTGCTACCCAATCCTCGTGTGCTCAAAAGCTAAACAATTGGAACCACAAAAAAAAATTTCAGTTCAAAAAGCAAATCAGTAAGCTGGAGAAGGAGTTAGATTTGGCCCGGTCTACCTTTATTTGGGACGACCGTACTATTGCTACTGTAAAAGATCTCCAATCCCGGCTTGATGCTTTACTCTACAAGGAAGAAGCTTACTGGAAACAACGCGCTCGCACCCAATGGTTAGCTCAAGGGGACAAGAACACGAAGTTCTTCCACCGATTTGCTTCCCAAAGGAAGAAAACCAACAAAATTCACCAACTCCATACGCAAAATGGAGGTATGATCTCTGATGAGGAAAGCATTATTCGAGAAATTGAGTCTCATTTCGACCATCTCTTCACCTCATCAAACCCCACCGACTCTGACATGAATTTAGCCTTGGAGGGCATTAGTAGCTCTCTCTCTGACGCTGATAAGTCCCTCTTAAGCGAGGCTTTCTCCTTGGATGAAATTGAAAAAGCGTTTTTCCAGCTTCCTCTGGACAAAGCCGCCCGGACGGCTTCAACTCCCAATTTTACAAAGCAAACTGGCATGCTGTTCGGAGAGAAGTGCTCGAAGCAGCTTCCAGCTTCCTCAATGGAAGCGCAAATGTGGCCCCTCTAAATAACACCCTCATCACTCTCATTCCTAAAGTTAAGTAACCTAAGTTTATCTCTGAGTTTCGGCCGATCAGTCTTTGTAACATCATATATAAAATCATCTCCAAGACCATCGCCAATAGGTTGAAACTTGTCTTGAATTCTTTAATCTCACCGAACCAAAGTGCTTTCCTCCCGGGCCGGCTCATCTCGGATAATATCATTATAGCCCAGGAAGTTGCGCACTCCATCAAACTCAAGACTCGTGGGAAAAAGGGGTGGATGGCGATCAAACTCGACATGGCCAAAGCCTTTGATAGAGTGGAATGGCCTTACATTGTTGCTATCCTTAGGAAATTTCAATTCCCCCCCAGGTTTGTCCATTTGATCCATGCCTGCATTTCCACTGCATCCTTCCAATTCAATCTGAATGGCAAAGTCTTAGGCAGTGTCAGCCCTTCCAGGGGCATTCGACAGGGCGACCCCCTTTCTCCCTACCTTTTCTTGCTTTGTGCGGAAGGTTTTTCCTCCCTCTTGCACCAGCAAGAAAGTAGGAGAACCCTTTCCGGTTTTAAAGTCGCGAGAAGAGCCCTTGCTATTTCTCATCTCCTCTTTGCGGATGACAGCTTCCTCTTCTGTCAAGCCACCATCAATTCTTGTAATACCATCAAAGAGGTGCTTGAGGCCTACGAGAGGGCCACGGGCCAGAAGGTTAATTTCCAAAAATCTTCTTTGTACTTTTCCCCTAATGTTGAGCTTAGGGATCAAACTTTAATCTTCGACTTTATGGGCATCCCGGTGCGGTCTTCTTTTGAAAAATATCTTGGTCTCCCGCAGCACATTGGACGAACAAAAAAACAATTGTTCCATTACCTGCATGACAAGGTCTGGGGTCACCTTCACAATTGGAAGAATAAAGTCTTCTCAAAAGGGGGTAAGGAAACTCTCCTTAAATCTGTAATCCAAGCCATCCCCACTTACTCGATGTCTTGCTTTCGTCTTCCGGTTGCCACCTGTCACTCTCTCGAATCTGTTATGGCCAATTTCTGGTGGGGTGTCAATGATAACAACCGTCCTAAAACTCACTGGCAAAGCTGGAAAAAACGCTGTCGCTCCAAGAAGGATGGTGGCTTAGGTTTTCGCTCCATGGTCCACTTCAATCAAGCTTTACTTGCTAAGCAAGCCTGGCGCATCCTCAAACAGCCAAACTCAACGGTGTCAAAAATCTTGTCTGCTAGGTATTTTCCTCACTCATCTTTTCTTGATAGTTCGATAGGGCACTCACCTTCGTTTGTCTGGCGGAGCATTTGCTGGGGAAAAGAGTTGCTGCACAAAGGTTTAGTCTCAAAAATTGGAAATGGGCAGAACACTTCCACGATCCGTGATCATTGGATCCCGGGTCTTCGTCAGGTCCCTACCCTTGCCCCTGTCCCCGATAAAGTAGCTTCTTTCATTTCTCCTTCTTCTTCCTGGGACCTAGTTAGCTTGCAAAGATGCTTTCCTCCTCATGTGGTTGAGCAAATCCTCTCCAGTCCCCTCCCCCTGAACCCCCACCCCGACGAGTTCATATGGGAACACTCCCAATCTGGGGTCTATTCGGCTAAATCAGGTTACCATCTCAGCCTCTCTTCCACTCCCCCCCCCCCCGGATATACCTTCTTCCTCCTCCCCCTCGCCTTGGTGGAAAAACCTATGGCACCTTGCCCTCCCTGCCAAGGTAAAACACTTTTCCTTCCGAGCCACAAATTCAACCCTCCCCACTGCAAAAAACCTAGCCATAAGGAAAATCATTAATTCCCCGGAGTGTGACCGTTGTGGAATGTCGGATGAGTCTGTCTCACATGCATTCTTTTACTGCCGGAGCATTAGAAGAGTCTGGAAAGGTACGCCATTTTATCATTACATTTTTACTCATTCTTTTGAGATTTTGTTCCACGACATTGCTGATATGATATATACATCTCTAACCAAAAAAGACGTCGAGTTGTTTCTTTGTACTGCTTGGTTTGTTTGGTTCAACAAGAATAAAGCCCTTAAAGGTCAAGCACCCGACCCTGATCATGCAATCCTCAACTTGGCTCAAAGCTTCCTGGAAGACTACCATTCCTCTTAGCAGACTATTGCGCCTTCCTCCCGCCCTGGTCAGAATCTGGTTCAACCGTCTTGGTCCCCCCCAGCTGCAGGTCTTCTCAAGCTAAATGTGGATGCAGCAGTCTCCAAGGTCAACCAGAAAGCGGGCTTCGGAGGTATCATTAGAAACAGCGAAGGTTTGGTGGTAGCTGCCCTGGCCCAGCCTCATTTCGGAGGAGGATCGGTCCCTACCCTGGAAGCAAAATCCCTCCTCTCTATGCTTCATTGGTGCCTTATAGAGCATTTTTTTGTCCATGAGGTGGAAACGGATTGCAAAGCCATCACTGATGCTCTCTCTCGCCATAAAGAAGACATTTCGGTGTTTGGTGACCTTATTCGTCAAATCAAGATTACTTTGTCTCAGTTCCCTGCTGCTCGGCTGTCTCACGTCCGTCGCGAGGCTAACACCCTGGCTGATAAACTTGCGCATCGAGCTCTAGGGTTAGATGAAGTAGCCATTTGGATTGGAGATGACCCCTATAATCTTATTGAGCTTCTTTCTGTCTAGTGGGCTCCCTTTCTTTCAAAAAAAAAAAAAATATTGTTGACACATATACTTTGTCTATGTAAGTGGTAATGTAATTGTTTTTGTCCTTTATAATATAGGTGCACTTAGTTGGTTTTAGTGATATATACTTGTGGACTTGTAGTGGTGTTAGTATTTTTTATATGAAAATTGGATCTTAAGTTATTTACTCTATTTAAAAAATACAATTTACAATATAATAAATTTATGAGCATAAATTTTTTTGCAATATAATATTTTATCCAAACGTAATATTATTTATTATTTAATACAATACGATTTTTATACGACCAAAAGAATTTTGTAGGTATGTTACAATAAAAATATGTTTACTTTAGTATTTTAAACCACTTGAGCCATAGGTAGGTGTGTGTATTGGAGGTCATAGGTTCGAGTCCCAAGTAAATAAAAAATAAAAAAAAGTTATTTACTCTATTCTAGTCATTCTAATCATTGTTATTTATAATTTTAACATGATATACAATGAAGAGGTATGTATCAAGTGATTGTTATCCCAAAATGTTATAATTAACTCGACTACTGAAAAAAAAAAATTAAATATTAGTTATTCTTGTTAGATATTTATTTGTATAGACTAAAATATACATGATTATGAATAAAGTGCGGAATTAATAAATCATATATGCACTATAATTTAAGGATCGAAATACCTCCAGCCATTGAATCTTTGAGCTTTAGTCCCACATAAGCATGATCTGCAAAAGAAACCGATTGATGTGGGTAATCGGGCTTCCTCGCTCTCTCAACTCTCTTTAGATGGAATTTTGCTGTTATGAACAGAATGAGTGAGGAGCTCGGGGACCGAGACCCTATATTTATAGGTGAGATACTCCATCAGTATCTGAGCCACATTAATTGTCAGAATATTTTGACAATTAATTCAGGAAATCAAATCAGGTAATGAATAGAGAAATCTGACCATATATAGAATATTACATAATTGATTTTGTCCAGATTCAATGAATATAAAATATTCATTTATCAGAAAATTAATTATTTATTTATTTCCTTAAATAGAAATTTATTTCTTTAAATAGAAATATATTTCCTTAAATAAAATATTCTTATATTCTCCCACTTGGTCAGCATTTAGACTAAAACATTCAAACCCAAACGTTCTCCATTATATAATAAACATACGAATCATAGCGACATGTCCTCATTATAAGTCGAGTATTATCTTCCATGTATTACGATATATTTATTATATAACAATGTACTTTATGTGGCAATGTACTTAAGCGAATAAACCCTAACCCTTATGTTTATTCAGGTCCTCTTACGATAATTTTCTCAGATGAAATTAAGGTGCACATAAATATGAGAAAATATCAAAATTAGAGTTTCATTGAATAATTTTTTGGCTGTACAAATAAAAAACTGCATATGGGTTAACTGAATCCCACATTTACTTTATGATCCTTGAATTTGTGTTGTGGCATGCCTTTAGTCAAGGATATGCGATTACCCAATTCAGTTTGCGTGATTAATGACCACTTATCACGCCTTTTCATGGCTAAATACTTAATGTCGATATGCTAGCTTCGACCAGTACTTTATAGTTATTAGCCATAAATATTTAGTCAAGGATATGCGATTACCCAATTCAGTTTGCGTGATTAATGACCACTTATCACGCCTTTTCATGGCTAAATACTTAATGTCGATATGCTAGCTTCGACCAGTACTTTATAGTTATTAGCCATAAATATTGTAGCTGAATTTATCGCAAAATTTTCTTAATGGCCTAATGAAACTGTAATTCTGAACTCTAGGCCTACTATGAAACTCTATAATACATCATACGAGATGTATCCTCAAAACAATAAATGAATCTGACTTCTATAGTGGAAATAACAATCAAGATTCTCTACAATATAACTTACTGGTAATCTTAAGGTTGTAATAAAATATTGATTTACGTGAATCAATACAACCAGTGAAGTACGTTAGAATCTGATTGGTTAACTATATTTCCAGATGGTCAATTCATCTTAACAAAATATGTATGAATATAATTTTAGTATCTTAAAGACACCTCATCACTTTGTATGAAGAATAAAGTGGTCTTAATTTTAGTTATTCTGATACTACTTAACGATCCTGAAACAAATGTAATACAAAGTCTTATTCAGACTCTTAGGCATACATTAGGCTTCTAACATAGAAACAAATGAATGTTCTTAATTTATTCTCACTCCAGACCATTTTTCAGATGCTGGTTCGAGTTGAATTTATCATACTTAAAGATAAAAGTTATACATAATTTTATTTAATCAGAGATGCTGTGGCTACTCTCTAATTAATAAAAATTATATATGTTATTTATATTCTTTATCTCAAAATAATAATTTGAGATATGAATTATTTCAACTTATATAGAAAACTTTTATCATCATTTGCAAGTAACATATTGTCTACGTATAAAACAAATATTACTCCCACTAACCTTCTGGTATATAATTATTTCCATAATTCTCTTTTCAAACCTAAAGGAAAAGATGATATAATACCAATTTGTGAGATGTTTGTTTTAATCTATAGGTAGACACTTTAAGCTTGCATATTCTCACCACTTATTAGAGGAAAATCTTTTATGGCAGTCTGTATACCTTCTCCTCTAGTTCACTGTTTAGAATTGATTAATGAATTAAAACAAGCAACAAATGCCAAGGTCTATAATAGAATCTTTTATAAAAACAAGTGAGAATGCAGATCTCCTTTGTTATTGATTCTTATTTCAAAATGAACTTCTTAGCAATGAATATTCTTTTATATTTTTATGTTTCTCAATGTTGCCTAATGAAGATTATTGGTGAAAAAACCTATGCTTAATTAATGTTCTCCACCCCATTAGGCAACCGTTGGAAATTATTTTACCAGGATCTAGATTTACTAACAAGTATGTTGGATTAACAACCTAATATGAATTCTAAAACAATGAAAATAAACACATATAAAGTTAGAAAACCTTACAGTGGGTGCAGCGGAATAATATGACTCCTTCCGTTCAGATCTCTAGCCCTTGATTCTTTTCTGTAGCAGAGCATCACCAAGATCTGAACCTGGATCTTCTTTTCTCCTTCTTTGATGCAGAAACTCCATAGTCTTCCATACTATGATTGAGATACCACTTGATGTGTGTGGGCACTACTCATCACTCAAGGGAATTCGAAAAACAGAGAAGGAAGAAAGAAAGAGAGAGAGTGGCGGTTTCATAGTGTTTGAGAGAATAAACTGTAAAGTGTCTCACTCAAAACTGAAGCCTTTACCTTCTATTTATAGAATACCACATAGGGTTAAAGTTGAATTATTTGGTATTTAAAAAATGAAAAATAAAATGAGAAATAGGAGCATTAAGTGGCCGGCCATTCATTGAGGGAAACAAATCCTTCCACTTTTCAAACTTTCCTATTTCATCATTTCTAGTTTCCCATTTTCTCAAAATTGCCAATTCTCTCTTTCAACTTCATAAATGTCAAATCTAATTATTTAATAACTATAATTAATTATTAAATAATATATTGTCATTTATTTTATTTATTAATAAAAATTAATCAAAGTTTCCCAATTAATAAATATACCCTTTAAACTCTCTATTTACTGTTTTACCCTTGCTTAGTGAAAATTCATAAAGTAGACATAGTCTAACTTTTAGAATTATAATTGATTAATTAAAATCAATTAACTGAATCTTACAAGCAGTATGGCCTCAACTAGTATGGGGACCATGGGTCTATATAACCGAGCTTCCAATAAGTCGAACCGAATTTACCAAGTAAATTCCCTAACTTATTAATTCCTCATTGAATCCACACTTAGAACTTGGAATTGCACTCTCAGTCATATAGAAACGCTCTATATGTTCCACGATATAGACACGTCATTAGTTATCCATTGTTATAACCCTAATGTGATCAATGATCCTCTATATAGATGATTTACACTGTACAGGATTAAATTACCGTAACACCCTACAATGTATTTTATCCTTAAAACACTTAACCCTGTATAAATGATATTTCACCTAAGTGAAATGAGATCTCCACCATTTATCTTCGTTTGGTTAAGCTCGAAGGAAATCATCCTTTACTTCTATTTGCCAAATAGAAGCTATAGATTCCATATTTATGTTAGCGCTCCCCCACTCAATTGTACTACCGTGTTCCCAAAATGTACGTATTGCCCAGACTAAAGATTAGGCTTAACTAACAAATCAAAGAACACGAATAATACTCTTGAAATTGAGCCTAACCATATCAGGATTTCGATCATGTGATCTAGGATCAACTTATGATATTGAATTGAATAGATGTTTACGGTAAGTTTCAAAATCTAATTCAAAGTTCAATATCGGTCCATTCCAATGCATACTCCATGCATCTGATACTGGTAAACTTTGCCAATGTCTTGGAAAGGACATAACACTTTTCCAAGGTGTAAGAATACCTATCGCTGATTATACCATGTCAGTCTAAATCCAGTGTTCTGACAAATCAGGGAATCTACTTTTGAACATATAATAAAGATTATATTCCACTGTGCTGACAACACTATAATCTTTAACAAACTCATATGTTCTGGACTTAAAAAGAATTCATACATTATATACATATAATCATGAAATAAATCATGTGAACCATGCAACATAAAATGTTATTTCTGATCTTTATTAATAAGTAAATCTGATTATATGAAATGGGTTTTATTTAGGGCATAAAACCCAACAAACTCCCACTTGCACTAATATAAAACAAAAAGTGCATTTCAAATAATCATTAACACCTTGATACACCAATCAAGTGTAATAGTAGTAAACTCCTCGTAATGGGATCTGACAGGTTGAATTAAACACAACCTCTTCTCCACCATTACTCTTCCTTAATCACAAAATCCTTGATAATGTGAAATTCCTCTCTATATGTCTACTCTTTTGGGATACTGGATTCTATACTTTTGGGCAACTACTCTTTCGTTATTCAGGAAGTAACCCTAGTAGTTAAGGCAAGTTGGAACACTGCCACAAATGTATAGAACTTTCCTTAGACTGAAAAAGTATCTATCCTGCAACTTTTAACATTCAGTCTCTTTCTGGTAGACTAAGAGATTGCAGATAGGTTTTTACACTTCTCCAAAATCACTACTCCACCCCCAAAGTAATCACCATCTCATCAGCAGACTTTCTAGCACACAGGCAAGTCTCGAAATCTGATGTGGTGTAGTCTAAGAGTTTTAAAAACACCCTTATTGACTAACATATAGTTCCTCTCCTGGATTAATCTGATACTTACTCATTACTCCCACTCAACAGCAGGTGTCTGGTCTAAGGCATGCAAAAGCATATCTGAGACCTCTCACTGTTGATTTAAGAATTCTTTCATGGCTTTATCTTTTCTGGAATAGTTGAAACTTTTCCTTAGATAAATCAAATCTATATCTAAGAAGTTGTGAAGCTTCTATAGATTTCCATTGGAAAGAAAATGCATCAGCATCTCATGCTTGCATTAGAGTAAGTAATTTCCAGGTATACCACAAGCCATAGGTTTAGATAAACTCAAACCTATAATACTAGGAACAGGAAGTTTTGTTAAGTCCATTGAATAGACTTATGAACGAAAATTTCCTTTCATGTCCTTGTAACAGAAAACTTTAGGTTACTCCATGTGAATGGATCAAACTATAGTTCTCTTGGCTTTCTTCTTAGTTTCTTATCTTGACAATCCATTACTTGTTTAAACTCACAATGGATTTTAATCACTAGTGTCTTCCAAGTTATAAGAAGGTGAGTTCCTAGAAACTCTCCCACTATAACAAGGTACCGTGAACTATGTCAAAGAAAACTAAATGGTATAGACCTCTTCAGTTGTGTTAAGACAACAGAGGCAGTGGGATCATCTTGTAAAATAAGATGATAGAACACTTTTGGAATCAAGAAAAAATATCTCCTTTATTTGCTACTTTATTTTCAGACTTAGTCATTTTCTTAGAAAATTAGTATTTTGTTTAAACAAACACTTTCTTATCTAATGACTATGGGATGCTCCACCCCTAATCACTTAGAATAGCTAACAAAAATGCAAACCAGGGTTAGCAGTTCTAGCTTTTCTTAAGATTTTGATTAGGTCATCCATGAATCTAGTAATGATTTACATTAAGTATACAACCATTACATCATTCTGAAATTACCATAGAAGGATTTAGGCAACGACTAGTAACTAATCATCAATATGCAACTCGAATTTCTGGGGAGGTAAGTTTGGATATTATTCAAAATCAAATTAATGATCTTTGAACTGCATATCTACTAACTTTTTCTCCACCCCTATCAGTTCGCAAGATCTTTAACCACTTACCTTCACCATTGCTAGAAATTCATGAAATTTTTTAAACATTTCAAATTTCTTTTGCATAAGGTAAAATCTAGAGTGATCGTTTTAAGAATACAACGAAAACTCATATCCACCCCTGAATGTACATCCATCTGCGAATGAGATGAAATTACTTTCAGTGGATATAGGCACATTAACTCTTTGCAGAGAATGATCTTGTCAAAACCACTATGAACAAGATACAAATGCCATAGATTTATAAAATATGTGGTTGTATCTTTTGATGACTTACTTTAGTTACATCAAAGAGTTCTTAGAATAGTGCAAGTGGATTCTGGTCACAGAATACTAAACTCATACAGTTTAAATCCATTGAAAGAAAATGGTTATTAAACACTTGTGAAAGTGTAACTGTATAATTAGTAACTCTTTCTTGGACCACCACTACTAATCTAACTCTATGATTTGCCTATACAAGTAGGAGATATCTAAGATTGAGGATTTATATCATTTAGGGATAGAATTCCGGGAATATAATCATATGCGTCATCTAATTTCTTAAGAGAAAATAAGACTTTATATGATTTATAGACCATTCATCCAATGATATGTCATTAAGCTAATTCGAAATGAATAAGCTAAGAGGAATTAGGATAATTTCGTTTTAAATAAGAATCCAACGATGCTCCGATTAGCGAGAGTCAAAGTAATCTTATTTATACAATCTTCTTGTTTCATATTGTATAACACTAGTCTAAGGTGTCATCAATTGATGAACAGCTAGACCTTGCGTATACAATATTTATCTTTCGAGATCTAACACTATTATGTTAGTCTAATGGTGAAAATCCATTAGGGATTTATCTCATTAGAAAAACAAATCAAGTTAGACCAACAATGAAGATTCGAAATTAAACTACAATTTAATAACAGAAAGTAACATGGTTCAATACAAATTCATACACAATTCAGAAATTATGAAGCACATAGCAAGTAGGAATGACAAGTGAAAATACTAAAACATACAATCCTAAATAATTTCCAAGGTTTTCAACAAACTGATATCAGTGTCCCGTTTAGGCGAGAGTCAAAGCTACCATTTATTGAATAAAGTTGTCAGCTCATCTAAAATGTCAAACATTCTAGCAACCTTTTATTCGATCAAGATGTGAATCCGAGTTGTCCCGTTTAGGCGAGAGTCAAGGCTATTCTATCTTATGAGCTTCCACCATTGTTTCATATTCTTGCAAGTCTTATACAGTCGCCACCATTAGGGTGATCATAAACTATATAAAAAACTTACAAGATTACTTATCTTTCGAGATTAAACGGTGCTAACTTGCTAATGAACGTTCCTCCATTATAGGGAGGATTACTCACTAAAACAATAGCTATGTAAAACCAACAATGGAGATCGAATATCCTTATAATAATAAAGCTCATTATTTAATGAAGGTTTGTATTTTCTTCTAATATTTATTTTAATCCATTTATTTTAAATATATATTTATTTAATTAAAATTTCCAATTTAGAATGAAAAATTCCAAATATAAATTTTAATTTAATATTTATAAATTATACTTAGATAGATAAATAACGTGAATTATTTCCATCTTAGTAATAATTTCCATAAATGTTTAGAAAATTATTCAATTTAAGTTGTTTCAAAATTAATTTGAATTAATTTACAACTCAAATTTAATTTTCTATAAATATATATTGCATTTTCGAAAATGCTTTAAAATAAAATAAAAATAAATCCTGGAAAATTACTCTAATTTATGCTGGCCCAAAATTAATAAAATTAATTTTCAACAAAAAATATAATTTCCCTATTTAATTAAATATCTAAGAAAAATTTCAAATATTTAAGTATCATGATTAAAAAATCAACTTAAATATTAATTTTCTATTTAATTAAATACACTAGAAAAATACTTCAAGCAAAACAGATAATATCTATCTAGACTTTCATAGACTAATTAATCCAATTTCTAATTATAATATATTTTAGTTCATTTATTTTAATTAACCATCAAATGAAAAAGTCACTGATTTAAGTTGGTCCAAAATTAAATAAATAATTTTCAACTTTAATCTATTTTTCAAATAAAATTCGAAATTTCTACATTAAAGAAATGTAATTTCGAAATTTTGGGAAATGATCAATAAAATAAAATAAAATATATTCTGAAAATTATTCAAACTTAAGTTATTCTAAAATAAGATTCCAAACTTAAAATAATTTTCAACTTTAATTAAATAACATGAAAATAACAATATTAAAGTATCATGATGAAAATCAACTTAGATATTGAAATTTTCAATTTAATTAAATGTATTAAATTCAAGAAACAAATAATTAAGTAAAGAGGAAACTTAATTATTAATTCTAGTTTAATACTTAGGAAAATATTCTAAACTTAGATTGTACCAAAATTAATTAGGAAACAATTAATTTCACAATCTATGATATTTTCCTATTTAATATTAGAAATAATAACTAGTACTAGAAATAACTATCTAGAATATATCATTGACTAAGTGTTTTTCTAAAATTAACTTTAAAATATTACAATGAAAAATAAATTTCATATATTTTAAAAGTTAATTATGTTGCTAATTCAATTTTAATTAGGTTAGACTAATATAATTAACCTAATACAATTATTTAAATAAGGCAAATGGGCCTTCACAATTGGGGTAGTTCATGTGAGGGGGAGCTGGGTTCAGTATGTCGTACCCACTTCTATGGCCCCCAACTCTCACACAAGGCCCAAAAGAGAGGAATTTAACCTTAAAATAAACAATTGTTATTCATTGAATAAGCCCAAATCTAATTGGGCCTAAATAAATTTCCTTATGTCAAAATTTATTTTAGCAACCTAGTCCATTTACTTAGTAAAAACTTAAATGGGCTCCCTATATGTATCTAAGCCCAAAAGCAAACATATAGGGTCACACAGGTCAAATGATTTGGATGGACCCTATCATGTCACTAGGTTTACACAGATGAAAGAAGTACAAAATTTACCTGTTACAAATTATTTATAAGATCTATCGTCAATTGAACTATGATTAAAATCAGATCATTGGATCATGATCTGTCACCAAGTTAATCATAGCAATTTAGATCAGATAAATAATAGGTTTGTTAAAAAGAGTTTGAATAAACAATATTAATAAATAAACATTGTCCATGTAACAGATGTGAATCAAGATATTAATATAATTAAATTATTATTCTCAAACTAACCAAATAAAGGAAACTAATTTTAAAATATCTAGGTTTATTTGAATCAAATTAAATTAAATATCTAATAAGATCAATGATTTAAAAAGAAAGAATCTCCAATATCACTTTCAGATCTTATAATTTAATAAAATAAACCAATTTCAAAATAGATTTGGTTAAATAATAATTACCATAATTATATGTCAAAATATCTCAAATTAAGCAATATTCAAATCTCTACAAAAATATCTATGTTATTTAAATATTTAAGATATGATTTATAAATTTCTAATAAGGAAAAAATGATATATAGAAAAAATATCATTTTTATACTTATAATTTATAAATAATTAAATATTTAACAAAATAACAAATTTTTGAATTTGAAAAATATTATGGTAAGTATATCTATAAAAATATCTATGTTAATTTCAAATTTATTAATTATTTAATTTGTCATATAAGATAATTTTAATGTAATATTTTAAATAAAAAGACAAAGTTATCTTTTAATTTAAAATATCTTAAATATCAAAATATTCAATCTTATAATTAAATAACAAATAAATATTAAAGAAGTTAACAAATTTTTAAATCTCACCATAATAAGAAATATTCAAAAATTGGAAACAATCCAAAATAGAAATATTTAAAATTGGAAAAAATCCAAATTGAAAATATTTAAAATTGGAAACATTTCAATTTAGAAATATTTAAAATTGGAAAAATGAATTTTGGGAAACAATCCCATGAAAAAATTGGATTTTTGGGAAAAACCTCAAAAATTCGCAATTTGTAGGGAACTGCCAGGATAGGCTGCATGCAGCAACCATGATTTCCAATCTTCCAAAATTCATATCTTTCTCAATTTTATCGGAATCGAGTTCCGTAAAAAACAAAATTGCTTAATTTTTCACAAAGAATCCAAATAAAATATTTTCAAAAATTGAAAAAATATAGTTCATGGAAAAATTTCGTACAACATCAACATTCATCATAAAAACACAAACCAGCATGAAACCATCCAAATCAACACAGAAACATGCAATCATCGTTTTAATTCATATTACATGAAAGTAAATCATTACCATGGCTCTGGTGCCAGTTGTTGGAAATTATTTTACCAGGATCTAGATTTACTAACAAGTATGTTGGATTAACAACCTAATATGAATTCTAAAACAATGAAAATAAACACATATAAAGTTAGAAAACCTTACAAAGGTGCAGCGGAATAATATGACTCCTTCCGTTCAGATCTCTAGCCCTTGATTCCTTTCTGTAGCAGAGCATCACCAAGATCTGAACCTGGATCTTCTTTTCTCCTTCTTTGATGCAGAAACTCCATAGTCTTCCATACTATGATTGAGATACCACTTGATGTGTGTGGGCACTACTCATCACTCAAGGGAATTCAAAAAACAGAGAAGGAAGAAAGAAAGAGAGAGAGTGGCGGTTTCATAGTGTTTGAGAGAATAAACTGTAAAGTGTCTCACTCAAAACTGAAGCCTTTACCTTCTATTTATAGAATACCACATAGGGTTAAAGTTGAATTATTTGGTATTTAAAAAATGAAAAATAAAATGAGAAATAGGAGCATTAAGTGGCCGGCCATTCATTGAAGGAAACAAATCCTTCAACTTTTCAAACTTTCCTATTTCATCATTTCTAGTTTCCCATTTTCTCAAAATTGCCAATTCTCTCTTTCAACTTCATAAATGTCAAATCTAATTATTTAATAACTATAATTAATTATTAAATAATATATTGTCATTTATTTTATTTATTAATAAAAACTAATCAAAGTTTCCCAATTAATAAATATACCCTTTAAACTCTCTATTCTTGTTTTACCCTTGCTTAGTGAAAATTCATAAAGTAGACATAGTCTAACTTTTAGAATTATAATTGATTAATTAAAATCAATTAACTGAGTCTTACAAGCAGTATGGCCTCAACTAGTATGGGGACCATGGGTCTATGTAACCGAGCTTCCAATAAGTCGAACCGAATTTACCAAGTAAATTCCCTAACTTATTAATTCCTCATTGAATCCACACTTAGAACTTGGAATTGCACTCTCAGTCATATAGAAACGCTCTATATGTTCCACGATATAGACACGTCATTAGTTATCCATTGTTATAACCCTAATGTGATCAATGATCCTCTATATAGATGATTTACACTGTACAGGATTAAATTACCGTAACACCCTACAATGTATTTTATCCTTAAAACACTTAACCCTGTATAAATGATATTTCACCTAAGTGAAATGAGATCTCCACCATTTATCTTCGTTTGGTTAAGCTCGAAGGAAATCATCCTTTACTTCTATTTGCCAAATAGAAGCTATAGATTCCATATTTATGTTAGCGCTCCCCCACTCAATTGTACTACCGTGTTCCCAAAATGTACGTATTGCCCAGACTAAAGATTAGGCTTAACTAACAAATCAAAGAACACGAATAATACTCTTGAAATTGAGCCTAACCATATCAGGATTTCGATCGTGTGATCTAGGATCAACTTATGATATTGAATTGAATAGATGTTTACGGTAAGTTTCAAAATCTAATTCAAAGTTCAATATCGGTCCATTCCAATGCATACTCCATGCATCCGATACTGGTAAACTTTGCCAATGTCCTGGAAAGGACATAACACTTTTCCAAGGTGTAAGAATACCTATCGCTGATTATACCATGTCAGTCTAAATCCAGTGTTCTGACAAATCAGGGAATCTACTTTTGAACATATAATAAAGATTATATTCCACTGTGCTGACAACACTATAATCTTTAACAAACTCATATGTTCTGGACTTAAAAAGAATTCATACATTATATACATATAATCATGAAATAAATCATGTGAACCATGCAACATAAAATGTTATTTCTGATCTTTATTAATAAGTAAATCTGATTATATGAAATGGGTTTTATTTAGGGCATAAAACCCAACAGCAACTTTACTAAAGATAAACTTTATTGCTCTTTAAGATATTCATTTCTTCATTCGTGGCATATTGTACTACAACTTCAATTCTTTATCATTCTATAATTTAATTTGTGTCTCAAATTAATATTGTAGTTGAACTCTTATTGTACAAAATGTAATCACTAGAAAACATTGATCTTATTGTTCTAATAAGTCATCTTAAGGATGGACCAACAAACTCTTAAAAGAGCAAATGGTTCAATATGCATGTTATTTTAGCAATTACTAAATAGCATAACTTATTAGAATTTTATCAATGGCTTGTAGATTATTAATGATTAGTTATGAATTCTCAATAACCATTAACCTTAAGGGTTGTTGTGAATCATAATTAATCTAACACTTGAGGTGGAAGTTTGAGAAAATATGAATGATCTTTCTCTAAAATTAGGTTCCTAGATTGATCACTCCCACTGATCAAGTCAATTCTTAATTCCACAGTTCTAGTGTTGTGAGATGGATAATAAAATATGTAACCCTTAAACCTTATAGCTTTTCAAATGAAATATGCTCATTTATGGTTTTGGGCCCAAATCTTTTCTTCGACAATTGTACTCTAACTATATATGGGTATTTATAAAATGTGTACATGTCATCCAGTCGATTTTCAACCTTATCACAACTCAAAATATATTTGAGAAACAACTTTGGTTAGAACACGATTCGATATGTACACCCCCATTGAAGAGTATCAATAGACAAAGATTTAGGAAAGTTTGGAGTTGGCTATGTAGGCTCCACCCCATGTCCAAAAAATGCTTAGTTTCTTAAATCTGTCACACACTATAATTTGGGTGTACCAAGCATATGTATCGGGCAATGAACCCATGCTTTTAAAGAAACTTTGCAAATAGACTGTGAGTTTATCCATACTCATGAATTTTAATGTAGTATTCTCCATTTTATATTTGATCTCACTATCTTAATATGCAAAATGCACCATTTCTCTACTTAAGATTTAAATGTCTTTGAAACATACATATAAATCTATACTTTTGTAGAAAAAATTATATATGTGAGTAATCGTTAAAAATGAGATGCAAAATTTGAGTCCATGTCTTCAAAATTAATTGATTTGTATGATTTCTAATAAGATAGAATTCTAGTATGCACCGATTTTGACTTGTTGGAATACATATTCTTCATGAAATTCACACAAGTTCTAAATAAAGTTAGTAAAATCAAGTGAATATCCCCACCATTTACTAACATAAATAGAATATTCTATTTATGGAGATATGTCCATAATCTTTGGTGCTATAATGTAGAAGAATTCTTATTGATAACACATTTCTTATTGTCAGATTAAACTTGGATATCTTTATGAGTGACATCATTTTATAGTAAAGACCTTTAAATGTGTCTAAATCAAGTTTCTAAAGAAGCTTGGAACATAAAGGTCTTTGCTAATTTTAAAACAAAGTCACTACTATATTGCTTGTTCCTTAAACTTCTAAATGTGAGAAGTTATCTTGTCTATGGATAAGATTTGCTCACAGTTACTGACTTTCTTAGGTTTATTTGTAAACCTTGCAAGAAATTATGAATGTGGAATAACAATCTAAAATAATCCACTATGTGTTAATAATCACATTAACTATATTAGAATGAATGCATGCACAATAAATTAAAATTTATTGGTGATAATAAAGTGTGATTTATTTTTCTTAATTATCCAGTAAAAACTGTACATTTTAGATGAAGTTATCAGAATAAATTTTGGAAATTTCTACTGGTATGGAAGAAATTTATGAATAGTGATGTAATAAATTACATATATAGTTTTGAGGTTTAAATGAATCATGTTTTTACCAATGAATAAACATGCTTAAATATGAAATCTTATTAAACAAAAATTGCATGTGGGCTAAATTTTTAATTTAATAAGATTAGATTTAGATGTAGATTATGATAGATTTACACAATTTATGAAAAAACTTTAAGTTTAATATTTCTATCTCAATGAAAGGTATGAAACACTTAATTATTTATAAATGTTTCAAAATTTTATACTTTATTATAAAATTATTAAATTAAATCTACATAATTTCTGTGGGATAAATTAAGAGAATTTAATTTAACATATTAATTATGTAAATATAATAAAATCCCTGTAGGGTAAGATTATTATGTTCACATAATTCATGTCCATCATGTGATCTTGATCCACTTAATATATATAATTTTATAAAATTAAGGATGCTGTGGCTACTCCCTAATTATTTAAAATTATGTGGTTCACTAGACACCAAAGTATAAACTGAAGATTAAAATTTTACTAAATCCAAAATTGCCTGTGGGCTAAATTTTAAATTTAATAAAATTAGATGAACTTTATGAGAGATTTAATTAAACAATTAGTTTAGGAAAATGAAGGTTTATTATCTATCTTTAATTAAATTTGTGATAACACTATTAAATTAAATCCTCATAACTCCCTGTGGGGTAAATTAAGAGAATTTAATTTAACATATTATCCTAATTAATTATACAAATATAATAAAATCCCTGTGGGGTAAAATTATTATACCTATATAATTAATTACAAGTTATGTCCATTAAGGTGAATTTTAATTAATATATAATTTTATACAAATAAAGATGCTGTGGCTACTCCCTAATTATATAAAATTATATTTTCACTTTGACATTAGGTATTGGGCTCTACCTAAAAGTAATTTCGTTATTAACATAATGTACAATCACTGAGATTAGTGCTCCTAGTGTGGTCGTCCGAAGATCATTAAAAACCGTTCTAGATATGAGCATTTGTCCCAAGTTCATGTTTTCTTATGTCAAACCACAAAATTACTTACATTTTATTTATATTTTATTCACTTTAGGAAGTTTTATGAATATTTTATGAATAATTTTATGAAGTTTGATGAAACTTAATGTGCTATAATAAAATATTCAACCTATCTTAATGTTTGAATATTGCTAAATATATCTAGCACTATAAAAGGAATTTATGTATAGCATTTAAATCATACAAATCAAAATTAATTGTATTAAAAATAAATTTGCCAAATAAATACAAATTAATACAATTATTGTATGATAATAAATTAAATGCTTAATTCCATAATATATAATTAATTATGCATTTATGACCATATAATATCTTAAATATTTGTACTAATAATTAATTTGTATAAATAAGGTAAATATACAAATTAGTACAATTAATTATATGAAATGAATTAAATGCAAAATTAAAAAATATACTTAATGGCAGATTATCAATTAATTTAATCAATAAATTACTTAATTGGTAAATAAATATAATAATTGCGCACTTAATTGTAGAATAATTAAATATTCACATTCTTAAAATATCACAATTATTGTAATTACATGTAAAAATAAAGCATGTAATTAATTTACCAAATTAAAAACTTTCCATAATAATTTATTACTAAATAACATATAATATATGAAGATATATATTAAATAAGAATGGAAAGTTTAAACAAATGTAATTTAATTGACTAAATAAACAAAATAAGGAAATAAAATAAAATTCCAAAAATAAATCAAAATAATAAAATTTCAGAATTTTCTTAAATTTTTCTTAATTTTATTTATTTTTTTTTTTTTTTGAAAAATCTGCCCTGAAAAACGACATAATAAATTTTTCTTAAACTTCCAAAAATCATGAAATCAATTCCAAAATGATCTAAATGAAAAAATTAAGAGATCTATATTGATTTCAAGCATTGAAAACACGCAAAATGTATACTTTAATTTCAAAAGGTGTTCTCGGGTCCAAATGGATTTTTCCAGTAAAGTTTTTCAGATTTTAAGGTATTAAAATTATTTTGATGCACAAAATCGATCTATAATATCTTATGAATATAGTAATGCATATAGAATTCAAAATAAATACCAAAAATGAAAACGGAAAAAAATACGGACCGAAGCATAAAACTTTCATGTATATATATACTCGTATACAATATATACTGCATAAAATCATCATTAATGTATGGAAGAGAGTATTACATACAATTTCATGCAATAAAAGTATATATAAAATATATATATACGTATATATATACAACAATACTTACGTATATATATAATATATATATAAACAAAATTAAAATATGAATATATATATATGTATATACGTAGATTGAATTAAAATGTATATATATGATCGGAATTATATGAATATGAATATATATAAAATATATATAAATTAAGAACCGATCATATACGTATATATATATATTTATATATAAAGATGTATATGAATATAAATATATATATGTATATATATATGAAGATGAATATGAATATGAATATATATATATGTATAAAAAAAAATTGAGTATGAATGTATATATATAATCGGGATTATATAATATGGAAGTATATATATATAATATATATAATTTATATTATAAATGAAGAATCCCGTAAAAGTATATATATTTATATATATATAACTCAAAATAAATCAAGGCAGAGATATATAATCCGCTCTGATACCAATTATTAGACATTTATTTGTATAGACTAAAACATACATGATTATGAATAAAGTGTGGAATTAATAAATCATATATGCACTATAATTTAAGGATCGAAATACCTCCAGCCATTGAATCTTTGAGCTTTAGTCCCACATAAGCATGATCTGCAAAAGAAACCGATTGATGTGGGTAATCGGGCTTCCTCGCTCTCTCAACTCTCTTTAGATGGAATTTTGCTGTTATGAACAGAATGAGTGAGGAGCTCGGGGACCGAGACCCTATATTTATAGGTGAGATACTCCATCAGTATCTGAGCCACATTAATTGTCAGAATATTTTAACAATTAATTCAGGAAATCAAATCAGGTAATGAATATGGAAATCTGATCATATATAGAATATTACATAATTGATTTTGTCCAGATTCAATGAATATAAAATATTCATTTATCAGAAAATCAATTATTTATTTATTTCCTTAAATAGAGATTTATTTCTTTAAATAGAAATATATTTCCTTAAATAAAATATTCTTATAATTCTTTTTTTCTAATTACTAAAAATTGAACATCACACTACATTTTTGTGGTGTGGTCTTTGTAGTTTTTAGGTTTGCGATCCTAATTTAGAAAATTACAAAAATTACATACACAGTTTAGTTTGAAAAAATAACTAAAAAGTATACTATCTGCACTGAAAATATCCCTAAACAAAAAATAACTAAAAAAGAATTTTGCTGTTATGAACAGAATGAGTGAGGAGCTCGGGGACCGAGACCCTATATTTATAGGTGAGATACTCCATCAGTATCTGAGCCACATTAATTGTCAGAATATTTTGACAATTAATTCAAGAAATCAAATCAGGTAATGAATATGGAAATCTGACCATATATAGAATATTACATAATTGATTTTGTCCAGATTCAATGAATATAAAATATTCATTTATCAGAAAATCAATTATTTATTTATTTCCTTAAATAGAAATTTATTTCTTTAAATAGAAATATATTTCCTTAAATAAAATATTCTTATAATTCTTTTTTTCTAATTACTAAAAATTGAACATCACACTACATTTTTGTGGTGTGGTCTTTGTAGTTTTTAGGTTTGCGATCCTAATTTAGAAAATTACAAAAATTACATACACAGTTTAGTTTGAAAAAATAACTAAAAAGTATACTATCTGCACCGAAAATATCCCTAAACAAAAGTAATTTTTCTTGTAATGAATGATTTTCCAAACTTTTGAACTCTTTGAAATTTTAACCAAGACATATTGTTTATCTAAATGAAGATACAGTTTTTCCAAAAAAAAAAATAAATAAAATAAAATAAAAAATCACAACGTAATTTTACTTTAGAGTAGAAAAAGTAGTAATTATATTTTCATCATTTTTATTTTTTTGATAGAATATTTTCATCAAATTTAAATATCTATGGATAATACTAATAATTAATGTCATGTTATACGATATAATGTGATAAATGAAGATTGGAGAATGATGGTACTTTGGAACAGTATGGTGACGAATAAGGCAATAGCAATAATAAAGATGTAGTCAAGTGCTACACTCAAAAGATAAGGATCATGAAAACGAAACTTCTTACATCCACTTTTTTTTTTCCTTGAAATCTTCTTTACTTATAGCTGAACATTTATCAAAATATACCTAAAATCTTCTCCCTCTTTTTTTTCAAGTTTATATATGGGTAAATATTATTTTGGACCCTCTGTTTTACAAAAGTTATCAATTGGACTCTGTATTTTGTTAAATGACAAAATGGACCCTGTATTTTCTAAAATAGTATAAATAGAAACCCTGAATTGATTTTTTGTCAAAATAAAATTTAATTATAATCTGATCTAAAAGTGCTATGACAAAACTGTTTACATTTTTTGTATCTGTTCGTATTAAGCATTGTCTTTAAGTTAGTTGAATTAAAAAATAGTTGTCAAAAATTAAGCTTATGGTCTTATTTTTACTATTTTAGAAAATACAAGGTTCATTTTGTCATTTAACAAAACTCGGGGTCTAATCTATAACTTTTGCAAAACACGAGGTCCAAAATAGTATTTACCCTTTATTTATTGGTATATGAATTGCCACGTGGCTTTTAAAAATATTATTTGACGGTGATTGGGAACTCTATCAAAAAAAAGCTAGAAGTTTCTAGTTTTGTTGATTGCATTGTTTTTGTTTTCATTCTGGTTTTGCTTTTGACCATCCTAATTTTCTCATTTTATTAGAGCATCGTTTTTTTACTCTATTTTTAAAATATATTCTTAAAATTTTATTTTTTAATTTTACAAAATATTTTTATATTACATCATATATTATATTTTTAAAATTTTTATTATATTTTATTTATTTCAAATATATAATATTAATGTATATATATATCTTTACATAAAAATTATTATTAAAACTCAAAACAATTAATAAAATATGTTTAGAGCAATAAATAATATTTTATAAATATATAGCATGATATACTAAATTTTAAAAAAAATTTAAAATGAAGAATTGGTTTAAAACATCTCTTGTAACATATTTTTAGTACGATTTTTTATATTTTTTAAAGCTTATTATTTATTTTAAAGAAGTTGTTGTGAGTACTGAAGGTAATGCATATGATTATTAAAAGTACATAATTTTATTTATTTTTTTTATAATCTCTTATCCATATATGATTTGGCATACTTTTTTTTTTTACAGAAAATACTCTAATAGTTGATAACTTTAAAATTATCTTCCATGATCCCACATCAAGTAAATTAATGATTTTTTTGTCTAAAAAATAACTTTTTTTAGAAAGAATATATAAAAATAAATAAAAAGAAAGAAAGAAAATGTCATATCACCATGTTTAATATTGAGCAATACTTTAGAGCATCTTTAATAGAAGTTGTCCATTAAGTGATCTTATCACATATGCAATGTGGTCTAATTTTCAAGACCAATCATGTAAAATATTGCTCAATATAGACCATAGCCACATAACATTTTCTTTCTTTCTTTATATATATTTTTTTTGTTGAGAAAAAATTATTTGTTACCAAAAAAATCATTAATTTAATGTGAAGAAAGATTATGGTGAACAACTTTTACAATTATAACTATTGGAGTATTTTTTGTTGCAAAATGTACTGAATCTTATTTGGATGAGAAAGAAAATAAAAAAAATAATATTTTAAGATGATGTCTGTACTTTTGACAACTATAGATATTACCCCAATTGGAGATACTCTTACATAAAATAGTCTTGAAAATTGGATCACCGCTCTTATCTCTCAATAGCTATATCCATAAATAGTTTTTTTTTTTTTGAGGTATTTTTATTTTTACACTTTAAATTTTTTTTTTTTCATTTTTATGAAAATTCTACACAAAAACCTCTATACTAACGGAATAATCTAAGTCGCAACCAAAATCCGTATAACAACCCACATAGAAACTACCGGAGCAACCCGAACCGTAAATTTATGAAAAATAATATATGGAGTAATTTCTTTTTTTTTTTTCGACCGCATTATATAGTCATAGATAACATCCACTATACAAGATAAATTTTCAGGAATTACACTCCTACATAATTACTTAGATTAAAATGGTGAAATTGTTCTGATATTATACATATAATGGATGAAATATGAGCAACACAACACATTATTTTAGAAATTGTAACGAGCTTTTTTTATTTTTTACACTTTAAAATATTTTATTTTTTGTATTTTTACGGAATTCTACACAAAGATATTTATTGCAACTAACGAAACAACCTAAATCGCAACCAAAATCCGTATAGCAACTCACATAGAAACGACCGGAGAAACCACCTTAGAAATCCAAACAGTAAATTTGAAAATAAAAGTTAAAAAATAGTATATGGAGTAATTTCCTAATTGTAAGAATCTTTTTCATTTTTACACTTGAAAATATATATTTTTTTTTTGTATTTTTACTGAATTCCACGTAAAAATTCTTATTGCAACTAACTGAAAAACCCCTATTAGGTCATAACAATCTACATATATTTATAATCCTATTGTTTAGGGCAATGATGAGGCAGCTTATCAAATTAGGAATCTATTTATTTTATTAATTCAATTACAATGTATATTTTTATTTATTATTATTAAGAGCTATCATAGTATTAATGATAATAAAATTTAGTGACAACCTTTCAACTCACAAATGTTTACTAGCTACTATATATATGAGCTCTCATATAAATATATTTGTTTTGTAAATTATGATTTTGTTGGTGCTTTATATATGTAATTTTCTTTCATTCTTTTTTAGCTTTGTCGTGGCAGATGTTAATTAATGTACTCATTTCTCTATGTATATTATGTGTACGTATATGTATTTTCTTTTTTAGCTCTCAACATTTTTTAATTTCCATGCATTTTTCTTTTGGTTCTTATTGGAACACATATGATTTTTACAAAATTATGTTCTTGATTTCAGGTCATTGAAGAGCAAATTGTTGTGTCTTATTTGATAGCATTAGACAAGTAAGTTAATCCAAAAATTATTTGTTTAAGTTGTTTCTCTTTTTTCTGTATTTATAACACATGACTTATGTGAATTTTATTTTAATGAATTGTGAAACTGTATTACTCTTAGTTGCTTTTATCTGGTACAACTAATTTATTACTTTTCAATTGTTTTTTTTTCTTATTTATTGGTATATATATTTATTAAAAAAACTATATGCAAGGTATATATATTTATTTTATGTTAAGTGCTTTATAATTTAATTGAGAATAGTTCAATAAATAATTATATAATTTAAAATGGTTTAAAAATTAATTTTAATTATTGTGTGGAGTTATTTCGAAATCCATGGTGAATCCCAATTTAAAATGTGCATAAAGAAATTGAAGAGGAGAATGAGTTATTAGAGTTTTTAATCTTCATCTCTCTTTATATAGACATAGATTAAAAATTTATTTAATTACAATAAGAGAATGAAATATTTTAAGTGGTTGAAATTAAATCTCACTCAAAATAATTGTAATTTTTTAAGTTGTTAATCTTTGTATTGAGAACACTATTTTTACTATTAGATATCACTATCTTTTTCACTTTTTTGTGTAAAATTAACATTACATAGTATTTATGTGGATAATTGAGGATTCGTGTCTAATTAATTATAGTTTTTTAAATGAAACAACATATATTTTTATACTTTTTTAATTTTTGTCAAAACTTAAAATTTTTCTTTAATTATTTTTAACAAATATAAATAGTTTATTATGTTAGACTTTTATTTGGGCTTACATTAAATTTTATTGGTTTTATTAAAACTTGGGTTGATTGGATAGTTCTTTGCTGTGTTAGCCCATGTTGTTGGTGATCAATTGTTAATGGGCTTAGCATCTGTGAGTAAAGTCTAGGTGAAGCAGAAGTGTGGGCTTTTCTAGTTGACTGAAGCCTTTGATGAGCAGGCCCAGCCCAACTAGGGTTTTGTAGCTAAGTCCCCTCCCTAACTCTATAAATACATATTGTCTCATCACAATTGTATACCTTTTGATAATTAGAGAAAATAAACTGCTTCTGATTTAGAGATCTAGGGAGGAAGGCTTAGTTGATAGTATTGCACTATCAAATTGGAGTAACTGCTGTGGATCAATCAGAGATAATTGCTATGGATCAATCAGGTACACATACCTAATTATTATATCTTATTATTGTGTTCTATGTTATATACAAATAGATCTTGGGTTAATTGTTAATTTATCTAACATGTGGTATCAGATTGCCTATTGTATATGATTTAGAACCTATAATTAGTATAATTAATTTGTATATATTAATTATCCATAATTTCATATTAATTTCGTTATTATTTTATGTGTAATTTTTTGTTTATAAATCTTAAAACTTTAGGGATTTTATTGATCGTTAAATTCTCTTTCAATTGATATATTATATGTTTGAATTCATAGTCTATATTAAGAGAATTTTAATTTTAAAGTTTTAGGGTTTATATGATTATAATGTGAAATTATATTTGTGTATTTTGATTTTATTGTTTTTGATCTAAAATTGATAATAGATTTCTCATAATTAATTGTTTATCAATGTTCCTACATAATTAATTTCAGATTTAACTAAGGTTAGCATTACAATTTTTTTTTGTGTTCTTCAATTTTCGGATTGGTATTGTCTTGAAATCTAGAGATTTAACCTTTAATACCCGAAATTAGTAGCGTAGATCAATTAGAAATTTCAATCCGATCGAAACCCATTGATTTCCCGATGTTTTCCGTCGATTTTTTGGCCGGAAAACACCTACAGACCCGAACTGCACAACCGGGTCGCGTGACCCGTTTCACAGAACCGACTGGAGGTTGAAGACAACTCCCAGCCGCGAAGCCCACTCGCGCAGGCGGCGCGTGGGGGCGCGTGGGGCCGGCTGGGAGGTCCGTTTTCGACGTTTTTTTTTTCAGCGTTATTAGAATTTAATTTCTGATTTTTCTATGATTTTTAATTAATTTTTTGACTCCGTTTAATAATTATTATTATTTTAATGATAATTATGTAGTTAAAAAATTATTAAAAATATTTTTTGATGATTTTTCGAAATTTGTCAATCATAGAAAATTTTTTGAGTTTCTTCTCGTTCCATAAAACATAGTCACTCTCTTATTTAATTTGTTTTGACTATGTAGTCTCCACCAATTTTCTTATATTCACATCTTTTAATTATTTGTTGTTCTAAAGTTATAAAACTTGATTATTTGATACAAAAATAATGTGTTATGGTGGACACTTTATTTTTTGCTTATCAATATAATAAAAGCAATTAAAAATCTCTTTTGGAAATTTGGTTGAAAATTATTAATTTTCAATGATTGTTTTATCACCAAATTTCACATGTTGAAGAAAATATTATATTTTTGGTTGACTATATGTGTAATTATTTGCCCAAAGGTAGTATTTACATATATTAGTTCACATTCCATGAAGTGAGTTAATATTAAATGTATATATTTTAATTATTTGCCCAAAGGTAATAATTTAAATATATAAATTTATTATTATTTTTTTGTTTGAATTAATACATATTTTTAAGAAATTTATTTGCCCAAAGGTAATAAAATTCTTAAATGATATGTATTTTTTCTTTGTTGTTAACTTCATGAAGGTAGATCATGTGTGTGTTATATTCTCACCCCAAAGGGGAGTTTATAATGACCAGTTGATTCTACAATATTTTCTAATACATTGCTCATATTGCTTATTCAAGTTTTAATTTTTGAATTTTTCAGTCTCCTTTTCTGTGAACAACAATAATGCTTCCATCCATATTTTGAATGCTTCCAACTACAAGACATGGAAACGAGATGTGGAATTTACTTTAGGCATAATGGATATGGACTTGTGCCTACGAGAAGAAAAACCTGCTGAACTTGCGACTCCGATGTACCGCCGAGAGAACTCATCATGCACAATGGGAAAAGTCAAGTCGTCTCAGTCTTCTTACTATGAAAAGATCCATTCCTGAACATCTATTGAGTGGTTTGCCAGACACTACAAATGCCAAAGAGTTTTTCAATGCTGTAGAAAAATTATACGACACTGGAGAAAACGCTGAAGCTGGACATCTTATGGATGAAATGACAACCATTAAGTATGATGAATTAAAAGGAGTGCGAGATTTTATTCTGAAATTGGTGAATGTTCAATCCAAGTTGAAAGATCATAATATTCCTCTTCCTGACTCTTTCATTATTCATCGAGCTCTTCATGCTCTTCCTGCCTCTTTCAGCCTTATCAAGACAGCCTACAACACTTACAATCAAACATGGACTATCAGCGATCTAATTTCTCAGTGTGTAGCTGAAGAAAGCAAGCTTAAAAGGGAGAAGAATGAATCTGCTAACTTTGTTTCTCACCTCAAGCCCAACAAAGGAAAAGGAAAATTCAAGAATAAAAATGATGGTGCTACTAAACAGAATGGTAATGGTAAGGAGCATAAGAATAAACAGAAGAATAACAACGGAAAGTCCAAATACTCTAATGTGAAGTGTTACTTTTGTGAAAAATTGGGGCATCGGAGAACGGTATCACAAATTTAAGACTTGGTTAGAAAAGAAGCAAGCACAATCAGGTAATCCATTGGCATGTGTTTGTTTTGAATCTAATCTAGTTGATGTTCCTATTGATTCTTGGTGGTTAGACAGTGGTGCTACTGTTCATGTTTCTGCTTCCTTACAGGGGCTAAGGGATCTCAGGAAGCCAAGTGAGAGGGAGTCCAAGCTTAAAGTGGGCAATGATGTTGGAGTTGACGTTATCTATGTTGGAACATTTATTCTTGAATTACAGTCTCGTGATAAGATTATTCTGAACAATACTTTTTATGTTCCTACTTTTAAAAGGAATTTAGTTTCGCTTCCGCTTTTGGTTAAACAAGGATATTCTTTTCATTTTGCAAATGATAATGTTGACATTATGCTTGACTCTCGAATTATTGGAAATTGCTTTTATTCTGATGGTCTTTACAAGTTGTCATTGGCTCCTTTAGATTCCTCTTTTAATGTTGTGAATACTGTGGGTAAAAGACCTCATATTAAGGAAACATCCTTATTGTTATGGCACAAAAGATTGGGTCATATTTCCAGAGAAAGGGTTGATCGTTTAATTAAATCTGAAATACTTCCTCCTCTTGATGCTTCTGATTGGGATACTTGTGTTGATTGTACTCGTGGAAAATTGACTAAAACAAGAAAGAAGACTGCAAACCGCAGTCAATCTTTATTGGAAATTATCCACACGGACATTAGTGGTCCTTATTCCACCACATTGTGCATAAATAAGTATTTTATCACTTTTATCGATGATTTTTCTCGTTATGGATTCACCTATTTAATTAAAGAAAAATCTGACGCCCTTGATAAACTCAAAATTTTTCGAAATGAGGTTGAGAAACAATTAGGAAGAGTCATCAAAGTTGTTCATTCGATCGTGGAGGAGAATATTATGGTCGTTATACGTAATCCGGACAACACATGGGGCTTTTTGCGAGTACTTACAAGAAAATGGTATAGTTGCTCAATACACTATGCCCGGTTCACTGAGCAAAATGGCGTTGCCGAAAGGAGAAATCGCACTCTCATGGATATGGTTAGAAGTATGATGAGTAGAACAAATCTTCCGTAGTTTTTATGGGGTGAAGCACTTATGACCGCAACTTATATTTTAAATCGTGTTCCCGGTAAATGCGATTTCCCAAGACCCCTTTTGAGTTGTGGGGGGCGGAAGCCTAGTCTGAATCATCTTCGTGTATGGGTTTGTCCAGCTGAAGTAAAGATTTATGATCCTAATTTGAAAAAGTTAGATCCGAGAACAAATCGCTGTTATTTCATTGGTTATCCAATGCGCTCAAAAGGCTATCGCTTTTCTTGTCCCACTCGTGGTACGCGAATTGTTGAATCTCGCATCGCTAAATTTACGGAATTTGATGTTCTTGAAAAAATTCCTTCAACATCTCTTGAAATGGGGGAGTCCTCTAAAGGAATTTGTATTCCTATGTCATTTTCAAGAGATGATAATAGTAGTCTCCATCCTACTCCAGTTGGTAATGCTCCCATTGTTGATGAATATATTGCTCCCGATATCGAAGATGATGAAGGTCCTATTATTGATGAAGGGCCTATTAATGATGAAGCTCCTATTGTTAATGAGAATCCTGTTATTGAAGAAATTCCAGTTGTGGAAGATGTTATTCAAAACAATGATCAACAAAGAGAAGTTATTCCAGAAGTACCTCCTCTAAGAAGATCTCAGAGACAAAAGAAGTCAACAAAGTGTCATGATAATTTTGTTTATCTTGGAGAAGGAGAATATGATATTGATCATTTTGTGGATCCCGTCACTTTTAGTGAAGCACTTAATAGTCCACAATCTTCAAAATGGTTAGCGGCTACGGATGATGAGATCGACTCCATGAAGAAAAATGGTGTATGGGAGCTAGTTTTATTACTCGATGGTTTTAAACCAATAGGTTGTAAGTGGATTTTAAAGGCTAAAAGGGATAAAAAGGGACAGATTGAAAGGTTTAAAGCGCGTTTAGTGGCTAAAGGCTTTACTCAAAGAGAAGGTATTGATTACACTGAAACTTTCTCACCTGTTTCCACTAAAGATTCATTCAATTATTATGGCCTTAGTTGCGCATTTTGATTTAGAGTTGCATCAAATGGATGTTAAAACTGCTTTTCTGAATGGAGAATTGAATGAGGAAGTCTATATGTCTCAACCTGAAGGCTACAAGGAGAAAGGAAAAGAACACTTGGTTTGCAAGTTGAAACGATCCATTTATGGTCTCAAACAGGCATCTCGCCAGTGGTACTTGAAGTTTGACAAGGTTGTGACATCGTTTGGTTTCGTAGAGAACAAGTTTGATCGGATGTATTTATATGAAGATCGGTGGGAGTCGTTATATTTTTCTTGTTCTTTATGTAGATGACATTTTACTTGCCGGCGGTGATTTGTCACTACTAAATGAGACCAAAAATTTTCTTCGTCTTCCAATTTTGATATGAAAGATCTTGGAGAGGCATCCTATGTTTTGGGGATTGAGATCCATCGTGACAGGAATCGAAAAGTTCTTGGCTTATCTCAAGAAGCTTACATTAATCGTGTGCTCAAAAGGTTCAACATGGATTTGTGTAAAGCTGGTTCGTTCCTATTACGAAAGGGGACAAGTTCACTAAGCGGCAATGTCCTAAGAACGACTTGGAAAGAGGAGCAATGAAGAACATCCCTTATGCAAGTGTAGTAGGGAGTTTGATGTATGCTCGGAGTTTGCACTCGACCTGACATAGCTTTCGTAGTAAATGTTCTTGGGAGATATTTATCTGATCCTGGCCTTGATCATTGGGTTGCAGCCAAGAAAGTTTTGAGATATTTGCAAAGAACGAAGAGTTTTATGCTTGTGTATAAGCATGTTGACAATCTTCGAGTTGTTGGTTATTCAGATTCAGATTTTGGTGGTTGTGTAGATGATTTAAAGTCAACTTCGGCTATATTTTCACCTTGGCGAGTCTTTGCCATTTCTTGGAAGAGTGTCAAACAGACTTTGATCACGTCATCTACTATGTATGCTGAGTTTGTTGCATGTTATGGGGCATCTTTGCAAGCTTTGTGGCTGAAGAATTTTATTTCGGAGATACGAGTGGTTGATTCTATTTCCACACCTATGCTAATCTATTGTGATAATGATCTTCTTTGTTTTCTTTTCAAAGAATAACAAGATTAGTAGTGCTTAAACATATGGAAATAAAGTATCTCAGTCGAGACTTGGTCAAGAAAGGAGACATTGTTATTGAAAATTGCAAGACCGAGTCGATGTTAGGCGATCCTCTAACCAAAGGCTTAAGTGCCGTCTTTGTTTAATAAACATGTTGTTAATATGGGCATTTTAGAATCTTTTGATATTTTGGGTTAGTGGGAGTTTTGTTTTCTGTTTGTTTTTAGAAATTATTATTTATAATTTTCTGAATAAAGTTATGAACTACATTTTATGTTTCAATATTTTATTATTGAATGGATATGTTTTCAATTATGTTTTGTTATATTCTCGAGAATGATTGAATTGAAAGCATGTGGTTCATATTGTTGTGATCATTGTCTTTTAAATTTATTTGCTTATTGACAATGATATGTTGTTGGCTTAATTATTTAAGCAAGTTTAGTGACACTTACTTATTTTAAGTGGTGTATATTTAATTTCACTGGCTTATTTATTAAGCATCACGGTATCAGTGAAATTGAGGACTGATAAGGATATTATGTTATTTTAAATTGATCACATGTTGAACATAATTCCTTACCACACTACTAGACTTATTGACCATGTCGATTTAATACTTTGGTATTTGTGATTATGAATGTCTTTTGTTGAGCTAAAAACAATATGACTGTCATAGTTCATTATCAAAGGTTAAATTGGACCGGTATGTTGAGATGCTATCAGAGAACTATCAGTTTTTAAAGTGGCCACAAATGTTTTCCTGTTGTTCAACCCATGAGTCGTTTTCAAACAAAATTATTTTGATATATAATATATATGTATTAAAATCAATGTAGCCCAAGTGGGAGAATGTTAGACTTTTATTTGGGCTTACATTAAATTTTATTGGTTTTATTAAAACTTGGGTTGATTGGATAGTTCTTTGCTGTGTTAGCCCATGTTGTTGGTGATCAATTGTTAATGGGCTTAGCATCTGTGAGTAAAGTCTAGGTGAAGCAGAAGTGTGGGCTTTTCTAGTTGACTGAAGCCTTTGATGAGCAGGCCCAGCCCAACTAGGGTTTTGTAGCTAAGTCCCCTCCCTAACTCTATAAATACATATTGTCTCATCACAATTGTATACGTTTTGATAATTAGAGAAAATAAACTGCTTCTGATTTAGAGATCTAGGGAGGAAGGCTTAGTTGATAGTATTGCACTATCAAATTGGAGTAACTGCTGTGGATCAATCAGAGATAATTGCTATGGATCAATCAGGTACACATACCTAATTATTATATCTTATTATTGTGTTCTATGTTATATACAAATAGATCTTGGGTTAATTGTTAATTTATCTAACATATTAAATTTTGGTTTTTAAATTATAAGTTTTTTACTTTACCCAAAAAAAAAAGTCTTAACAAATAAAATATTTTTTTTAATTATTTTTCATTTCAATTTTTATGTTATATTTTTTTTTATAGTTTGAAATTTAGAATAATTTTCAAGTTATGATGTTTAGTTGAGCTTGGCATCTATAATTAAATTGTTAACTTCAATTTATAGTTCTCATATGATAAAAATAATACTTCCATTAATTATTTTTATTTTTATCTTACACATATACTTTATTTGTTTTTTTTATTTAGAAAATAATATGCCTAAACAAAATCGCGCAAAGCGTGGTATTATTCCCTAGTATTAAATAAGCGATATACAATAAAAATATATGTACCAAATGTTTCTTTTCTTAGTAAACAAAATTTTTGATGGAAAATTAAATGATATATGTTTACATATTCTAAGTTTTTGTGGTAACTATTTAACGAAATTACTTACTTTTGAGTGGAGAAGAGACTAGCTTAAACTCTAACCTCAAAACCAACCAAGTTCCTAGAAGCCTCCGTTTTGTTTGTACAAGTTAATAAAAGTATATGTCGACCTCACCAACTACATCATCACCAAGCCAAATCCCATTTTTTGTGGCCGTTAGAAAATCGTAAGCCAATCCCACAGTATATGATTTAAATAAATATTTAAATTTATGTGACTAATTTTATTTGCATATACAATAACAACACTATCTGATCAAACTCAATAAAACTCCAAAAACATTTCACTCATCCCTATAAACGCTAATCGCCCACATTTCCCTGTCCCTCGGATCAGATTACACAAAACTTACCTCCAAAACTATACTATTTAAGTCTCAATCGTTCTCTCTTAAGTTAGCTAGATACTATAATCTAATCATCACCGTTGAACTTGAAAATTTGTACTTATAACATCAATCAATGGCTGCTGTCTCAACCCTTGGAGGAGCTGTGAACAAAGCAACGGTAAACTGTTTTTCCCGCTCTTCTTTTGTTACTAAAATCATCAAATCATAAAACTTTCATCGTTATCATCGAACATTTTTACATGGGCAGTTTTGTATTCTTAATATCATTATGAAAAATGGAATCTTTCACTATTATTTCAAGTGGGTCTTAAAAGGGTAGTAGTGTAGTGACTCTCTTTTCTCTCTGTTTTAGTTAAACTTAAACGGCAGCGTTTCGGCATTTTGGGGCAATAACTTGAAGAAGATACAGAGGTGTAAGATAAGGCAAGAGAAAGTTTCAGTGGGGAATTTGAAGGTAGCGGCGGAATATGATGAGGAGAAGCAAACCTCGAAGGACAAATGGGGTGGATTGGCCTATGATACGTCAGATGATCAACAAGACATCACCAGAGGAAAGGGTATGGTGGACTCTCTCTTCCAAGCTCCAATTGGTTCTGGGACTCATGATGCTGTCATGAGCTCCTATGACTATATCAGTGCTGGTCTTCGTCAGTAAGTAAACATATAAAACTATCTTTATATATATAATGAGAGCTTTTGGTTAAGTGTGTTTTGATCCCATTTGAGGGTTTTGTATAATAAGTGATACTGACTTTTGTAATAGGTATAATATGGACAATAATATGGATGGCTTCTACATTGCTCCAGCTTTCATGGACAAACTTGTTGTTCACATCACTAAGAACTTCTTGAACTTGCCTAACATTAAGGTCTGTTTATCTTTAAGTGCTATTGCTACTAATATTTTAAGAGAATGTGAAATTTTTGGGAAGATATTGACAGATTGTTGTGATTGCAGACTCCTTTGATTTTGGGTATTTGGGGAGGCAAAGGTCAGGGAAAAACATTCCAATGTGAACTTGTCTTTGCAAAAATGGGAATCAAGTGAGTACAAAGTGTTCTTCCATTAACTTTGGTTATGTGATTTAGAAATTTCATGGGTTTTCAAGCTAAGGTATTAAGATTCATACACTGATATAGTTTGAATTCGAATGTATTAGTCCAATCATGATGAGTGCTGGTGAATTGGAAAGTGGAAATGCCGGTGAGCCTGCAAAGTTGGTAAGGCAGAGGTACCGTGAGGCGGCGGACATAATCAAGAAAGGGAAAATGTGTTGTCTGTTCATTAACGATCTTGATGCAGGAGCTGGTAGGCTTGGGGGAACCACACAGTACACAGTTAACAACCAAATGGTCAATGCTACACTCATGAACATTGCTGATAACCCCACCAATGTCCAACTCCCTGGAATGTACAACAAGCAGGAGAATCCTCGTGTCCCAGTCATTGTCACGGGAAACGATTTCTCCACTCTCTATGCTCCTCTCATTCGCGATGGTCGAATGGAGAAGTTCTACTGGGCACCTACTCGAGAAGACAGGATCGGTGTTTGTACTGGTATCTTCAGAACTGATAAGATCCCTAGGGAGGACATTGTCAAGCTTGTTGACAAATTCCCAGGACAGTCCATTGGTAAGACTTTGCCTTTACTCAACTTAACAGCATTTTTCATATGGTAATAACATAGGTGATAATCTAACTAACATAGAATCTAAGCCAGAGCTGTTGTGCATTTCAGCATAGTAAGTGAAAACCATTTGTGACCTTGTGTTTGCAGACTTCTTTGGTGCACTGAGAGCCAGAGTTTATGATGATGAAGTGAGGAAATGGATCTCTGGCATTGGAGTGGAGAACATTGGAAAGAGACTTGTGAACTCGAAAGAAGGACCACCAACATTTGAGCAGCCAAATATGACTCTTGAGAAGCTTCTTGAGTATGGAAACATGCTTGTTGAAGAGCAAGAAAATGTGAAGAGAGTTCAGTTGTCAGACAAGTACTTGAAAGAGGCAGCTCTTGGAGATGCAAATGATGACTCCATCAAGTCCGGAAACTTCTATGGTTAGAGCTTTAGAATCTTAGATTTTCCTCAAGTACTCCTTGACCTAAAATAAAATAGATTATAGGCTCTTATCATCACCAGCATCATCTGGTATTAAGATTGTTATATTGGACATAACAATTTGGCAATATGTGTCATATTAAAGGATTTTCTTTTTCTTTTCTAAAACTTGTTTGGATGCAGGGAAAGCTGCTCAACAGATTCACATTCCTATCAAAGAAGGCTGCACTGATCCATCAGCTGCTAACTTTGATCCCACAGCAAGGAGTGACGATGGTAGCTGTTTGTATCAATTTTAACAAAGTTTGCATATTTTCACATATGTAGCACAAGAAAGTGCATTAGAACAAAAGAGTGAATAGGGCTAATAAAAAGGGCATCAATTATTGTCTATAAGTTTCAGCCTTCTAGGAGTGCTGCTGGTAGTGGTGTATATTGATGATCTGATCTGATAGTACAAGTTAAAGGGGTTTTTTTTTAATATTATACCTAAAAATAATCTTTTACAAAAATATTTTCAACAATAATATTTACACAAATACCAATGTGCATAAATACTAAAATTCAAAAAATTACTGAAAATATAAAAAATTGAAATATCTCACTTCTAAAAATTTTAATATTTGTAAGTTTTAAAGAGAAGCAACCTTTTGGTTACTTTTGATGCAAGTAATATATCAATTAGTTATTTTTTATTAAAAAAATTATTTCAAGATAATTTTTTATCTCATACATATCTGACTACTTATTTTGATTAGCTAACTTTAAAACCATGATTTTATTTCTTAATTTTTAGGTTATATTATATTATTTTATTGTTTAAGATATATTAACGTTATTTTTTCTAAGCAATTTTAAACTATATTTTGAAATGTAGAAAGCATATATATTTTTTTCGGTATAAAAATAGGCTGATCAAGATAAAAGTAATCTTTTTGTTTTTTTATATTTTTTTCTGGTTACTTTTTATTTTCTTAGCAACATTTTCATTACATTTAAAATCTTCTTGAGAATTTAATAATGTACAATAAAATATAGGTACTTACCATATAACCTATTAATAAAATTAGAAAATATAATAGTATTTATAATATAAGTAACTCTATAATGTTTTTTTTTTTTTTTTTGAATGAAAGAAATTTTTCATTAGGCCTTAAGCCAAAACAAAATAAGAAAATTACACTAACTTTGGTAATCCAGACCCCTAAACTCTTCCATTATCAAAAGAGAAAGTCAGTGTGGCAAGATTATGAGTAATAGAATTCGCAGAACGGTTATAAAATAAAAACTTAGAAACATTCAGATTATTACAAACTAAGTAAATATCTTGTAAAATTGAATCATAGACCGTCAAGCACAACTCTTTCTTGTTCAATAAATTGGAAATAACTTGGGAATCTGTTTCGCTTCAGCATTGACATAACCAAGATGAGAACATCCCACCAAAATAGCCATAGCCTCGGCCACAGATGGAGAAAGAACACCCGACTAAGAAGCAATTGAAGCAATACAAGTTCCATTATGATCCCGAATGACTGCTCCAAAGCCCATACGACATTCACTAAACCTCAATCTGTCATCCATGTTTAGCTTAAACACCCCAATAGGCAGAGGTGACCACGTGGGCTCTGAAAGAAAAACCGTCGAACTAACAGAGAGAGGTGAAATACCAACAGCTCCTCCAATTTTTGAGTTGGCCTCCTGGTAGTTGCACGCCAAGAAAAATGCCCACCCCAACACACCTTCGACATCAAGAAGCTTATGATCATGAACCCAGTGATTACGATGATACCAAATGCGCCAACAAGGAACCATTAACCTTTCCATTTTATCTTTACAAAGAATAAATTTATGTTCTCAAAGAAAAGACTACATGTTCACTTGCGCAAGAGAGGAAGAAGTGAGAGCAAAATTCACCAAACTGACAATGGATCCAAGACTAGGACATCCCCGAAGAGCATGAAAGGATGTTTCATTTTCTAAGCCACAAACCGGGCAAGTAAGAATCATTGGAACCTTATGAGCTGCAAGGTTAGAATTGGTAGGAAACCAATCTAAACAAGCTCTCTAGATAAACACCTTTACCTTAGAGGGGATGGTAAGACTCCAAAGATACTTCTACCAAGATGAGGGACCCAAAGGAGAATCTTGTTATCCTCTACCCAAAACTGTAATGGCGTTCCAATAACCACTCTTCACTATATAAAAACCTCACAAATTATAATGCCAAATAAGTCGGTCTTGTCGTTGGTTAGACTGAGGGATAGCCAAGATTTGTAAAGCCTCATTTGTTGAAAACAAAGACACAACAAGGCTTCTATTCCAATCTCCATTATCTAATTTAAGATCACTAACCCTAGAGATAGACTGGTTGGGCCGAAAAGCATAAGTAAGAGCCACAAAGACTTTCTAGATCCAAACTTGACTTTTAATGCTCACAGTAGACCCATCACCAATAAGCCAATGACCACCCTTTATAGACAGCTCCTTCCCCCACAGGATGCTTTTCCAAAGAAAAGAGTCCTTTTTTAATTCTTCTGTAGAGAGGATGTTTCCATTAGGGAAGTAGAGACCCTTCATAACCCGAGCCGCTAGAGACCAAGGAAACGAATAATATACCAAGCTTTCTTAGTCAACAAGGCCTTATTAAAAACAAAGAGATCCTAAAATATCATACCACCATCATTTTTATGCAAACATAGACGTTCCCATGTACACCAATGAACTTTTCTATTCTCATCATCACCTCCCCACCAAAATCTAGCACAAAATCTATAAATTTCCTCAACCAGTTTCAT
This sequence comes from Cannabis sativa, assembly GCF_029168945.1. Taxonomy (NCBI): domain Eukaryota; kingdom Viridiplantae; phylum Streptophyta; class Magnoliopsida; order Rosales; family Cannabaceae; genus Cannabis; species Cannabis sativa. Next base: position 12,562,334 of record NC_083607.1, read on the forward strand.
AGGAAGGCAAAACATGTTCATTGCATAGGTTAGAATAGACTGAATGATAGATTTAAGGAGAACTTTCCGACCGTTCACAGAAAAATATTTGGCTTTCCAACCAAAGAATTTATTCCAAACTTTATCACGAATAGATTGAAATAAGTTAGAGTTACTTCTACCTGCAAAGCAAGGGAGGCCAAGATACTTCTCATGGCAAGGAACGCAATTAACAAAATTATAAAATAATCTGTGATGTTGGTTGCTATATTGAATTTTAAGATATTATGTGATTTTTTATTTTAGAAACTTGTCAAAATTGTTACCAAATAAGATTATGTATAATACTATCTAAAAACTTTTAATATAAATGACAAACTACATTTTAGTAACATATATAATTGTTTGAAATATTAAACTTTATTTAAATTGAAAGTTTAATTATTTTTGCTAACTAAATTAAAAAGAAACTTAAAAGCTACTCTTGATTTCAATCATTTATTTTAGTGATAATCAAAAATATGTTTCTCACATGCTAAAATGAGCACAATGAAAAATAAATTGTCACAATACCAATTTTGAATCCAAATAATAATAGTGTAAGTGGAAAACATTTTAAACATATGCTTTATTTTTTTTTTTTTATATTAAATTTTGATCACTTTTTAGTTAATTAAATTAAAAGAAACTAAAAGATAACTTTTAATTTGTCTTACTTTTTTGGTGATAGTAAAAAAATATTTACTTCTCACATATTAAAATTATCACAATAAAGAGTAGGTTTCGTTGGTGCAACTCTTCATACCAAACGATCATTGGTATAGCCAAAATAATTTTTAAAATTATTAAAAAGAGAGAATATGAGTATGTTCCACCATTTAAGTTTTTCATTTATTTATTCTTTTTTTTTTAAAAAAAAGAAACTCAAATTTAGAAAGAGAGACAAAAAACTATGTATTACTATTAGCCACAGCGCGAGAGAAGATAATGACTTTTTATCTCAGTATGCATGTGAGGTAATAAAACAACCATGACATTTTAAATAATTAAATTGACAGAAATAATATTATAAATATTTTGATATTAACGTTGGATTGCATAATCATCTCTAAGTTAAATGTAGGGTAAATTAAATGAATTTTTTTTTTTTGTTATGGTAATTTAAATTTGTTTTAGTTATATATACAATTATTTATGACAATGTTTACTAATAAGAAATGAGAATTAATAGTAAATGAGTCATTTCTTTACATTTATTTATTTAATTTACTAAATTTAGGAAAAGAAGAACTTGATTTCATATAGGGAGAAAAGAAAGGGAGAACTTCCCCTACTAATTTTTTAAAGAATGACATTAAGGGTAATTATTAGAATTAGTTAGTTAGTTAGGTTCAGTTGATTAGTTTGTTAGGTTCCGTTAATTAATCAAAGGGTTTGTTACATTGTATTTCCTCTATCAATAAGCCTATATGAGCCTATATATAGAGCTCTTTCTCCTTTGTAATACAAAGTTTTTTACAAATAATAAAACAGAGTATATTCAATCCATTATTTTCCTAATGTGGTATCAAATGAAAACTAGTGATTTATTCTTCGAAGAACTTCAAAGCATTCAACAATGGTGAGAATCAGAGCAACACCTTTAGCTACCATCACCGGCGATGTCCTTGTGATCGATGCCATGAATTCGATTGTTCCACCACCATCTAAACATTCTCCTAGAACCCATGCTCCTTCTCCATTACCAGCTCCAAGACCTGCTGTCTAAGATCCCGCAACTTATGATGATATTCGTAATTCTTACTACTTAAGCATAACTAATCATCCAAGTCTCGCCCTCACTACTCTGGTGCTCACCGATCAAAATTTTCAGCCATGGAAATAAGATTTCATGATTTCCATTGACGCTCGAAATAAGACTCTATTTCTTGATGGCACTCCTGATGATGCTCTTCTTAGCTCTTGGACCCGTTAGAACTAAATGGTTATGTCTTGGATTATACACTCAGTTTTTCTTGATATTATTAACATCATAATGTATTTGGAAACAGTTGCTGAGATGTGGACAACCTTGAACAATCATTTTAACTAAGGGAATGGCCCTCGGATCTTCGAACTAAATGAATCTTTACTCTACCTTCATCAAGGAGAAGATCCAATCAGCACATACTTCACCAAATTAATTATAATTTGGGATGAAATCAATCAATTATACCCACGTATTCCATGTACCTATGCTGCAGTAGCTCAACATCAACGTCAAATTGATCATGACCAAGTTCTTCAATTCCTTACTGGTTTAAATGAATCATATCATGTTGTTAGGGCCTAGATTTTAATGTATGATCCCTGGCCTCCTTTAAATAAAGTTTTTTCTATGATCATTCATCGAGAACGAAAAAGAACTCTAGGTACTCGTAATAATGCCCCTATTGCTGCTGCTACTCCAACTACTGTTGCAACCTCTGATGCAGTAGCCAATCTTCCATCAAGAAATAGAAAGATGCATCCAATGTGTTCCCACTGCCCAAAACCCGGGCATTTCAAAGATAAATGCTATTTCTTACATGGTTTTCCTCCAGGCTATGGCAATAGAAGGATTCTTGATGCATCTAATCAAAAACCAAATAAAAATCAATCAACAAAACAAACACCTCAGGAATCTCAAGTTTTTGGATCCACTACTGAGATCAACTTTTCTCAGCTCACAGCTGATCAATGTCAACAACTAATCTCCATGTTGACATAACAACTACAACAACTGCTTCCACATCCAATGACACCCCTGCTATCACTAATTTTTCTGGTAACAAAATTGATTTTCCTCACACTTATTAGATTGTTGATAGTGGAGCAACTCATCTTGTCTGCTATGATAGTAGATGCTTTCATTCTTTTCAATCCTATAATCATGCTATTTTTGTTACCCTACCTGATGACACTCCAGTTAAAATTACAAAAGTTAGAACGATTATTATTAATCGCAATATTACTCTTACTAATGTTCATTATGTTCCACAATTTTGATTCAACTTGCTATTAGTTAGCTCACTATTAAAGAGGTGCTCTACTAACATGATTTTTACTTCTAATCAATGTTTTATTTAGGAGCTTTCTCAGACATTGAGGATTGGGAAAACTAATAAAATTGACAACCTATACTACATTCAACAGGAAGCATGTTCTCCATCTCGAGATACCCCTTTTACTTTCTGCAATGTTTCTTGTAATAAAAACCAATGACACTCTCACCTTGGACACCCATCTATATTGATCACTAATAAACTTAATAAAATATTCAATTTGCCTATTGATCATACTTCAAACTTGTTGGGTTTTATGCCCTAAATAAAACTCATTTCATATAATCAGATTTACTTATTAATAAAGATCAGAAATAACATTTTATGTTGCATGGTTCACATGATTTATTTCATGATTATATGTATATAATGTATGAATTCTTTTTAAGTCCAGAACATATGAGTTGATTAAAGATTATAGTGTTGTCAGCACAGTGGAATATAATCTTTATTATGTGTTCAAAACTTTATTCCCTGATTTGTCAGAACACTGGATTTAGACTGACATGGTATAATCAGCGATAGGTATTCTTACACCTTGGAAAAGTGTTATGTCCTTTCCAGGACATTGGCAAAGTTTACCAGTATCGGATGGATGGAGTATACATCGGAAGGGACCGATATTGAACTTTGATTAGATATGTTAAAATTTACCGTAATATCTATTCAATTCAATATCACTTGTTGATCCTAGATCACTTGATCGAAATCCTGATATGGTTAGGCTCAATCTCAAGAGTGTTATTCGTGTTCTTTGATTTGTTAGTTAAGCCTAATTTATGGTCAGGGCAATACATACATTTTGGGAACACGGTAGTGCAATTGAGTGGGAGCGCTAACATAAATATGGAATCTATAGCTTCTATTTGGAAAATAGAAGTAAAGGATGATTTCCTTCGAGCTTAACCAAACGAAGATAAATGGTGGAGATCTCATTTCACTTAGGTGAAATATCATTTATACAGGGTTAAGTGTTTTAAGGATAAAATACATTGTAGGGTGTTACGGTAATTTAATCCTTGTACAGTGTAAATCATCTATATAGAGGATCATTGATCACATTAGGGTTATAACAATGGATAACTAATGACGTGTCTATATCGTGGAACATATAGAGCGTTTCTATATGACTGAGAGTGCAATTCCAAGTTCTAAGTGTGGATTCAATGAGGAATTAATAAGTTAGGGAATTTACTTGGTAAATTCAGTTCGACTTATTGGAAGCTCGGTTATATAGACCCATGGTCCCCATACTAGTTGAGACCGTACTCCTTGTAAGACTCAGTTAATTGATTTTAATTAATCAATTATAATTCTAAAAGTTAGACTATGTCTACTTGATGAATTCTCACAGTTTAAGGATGAAATCGTAAAGAAAAGGATTTCTAGGTTTAATTATTAATTAAGAGACTTTGTATGTCTAATTAATAATTATTTTAAATGACAATATTATTTAATAATCTATTTTAGTTATTAAATAATTAGTTTTGGCATTTAAATGATTAGAATTGGAAAAATGGCATTTTTGGAGAAATTGAAATAAAATTGAGGAAACTGCAAAATCCAAGTGAGGCCCATATCACCCTATGGACGGCACCTCTTTGTGTGTTTCCCAATTATTATTTTCAATTTTAATTGCCATGTAATTGCTAATCAAAGCCTAGCAAAAATAGGAAAGTGGTGGATCACACTAAATAAGGCAGTTAATTGATTACACAGTAATTAAGGAAACTATTTTATTTGGAAAGTTGTGCTCTCCCTTCTCCCTATATAAAGCAACCTTGTTCTCTTCTCTTGCATGGATGATAAGCCACGAAATTCAAGAGAGAAAAAGAGAGAAAATTTCGAAATCCTTGTGAGATGAGTAGTGCCCACACACATCAAGTGGTATCTCAATCATAGTATGGAAGACTATGGAATTTCTGCATCAAAGAAGGGGAAAAGAAGATCCAGGTTCAGATCTTGGTGATGCTCTGCTACAGAAAGGAATCAAGGGCTAGAGATCTGAACGGAAGGAGTCATATTATTCCGCTGCACCCACTGTAAGGTTTTCTAACTTTATATGTGTTTATTTTCATTGTTTTAGAATTCATATTAGGTTGTTAATCCAACATACTTGTTAGTAAATCTAGATCCTGGTAAAATAATTTCCAACAAAACTTTCACTATCAAACATGTCATTATGCTAAACCAAAAAAAAAAAAGCTTCTATTTATTTTAGATAATAACATGACTGCTAACACATTTGATCTCATTCACATGGACATTTAGGGTCCATTCCCCATTAAATCCATTGAAGGATATAGATATTTTTTTTTATCATTTTTTATAACAATTCAAGGTACACTTGGACTTATATGCCCAAAGCCAATTAGATGCACCTTCACTCATTCAACAATTTTTTTCTCTCATCAATACACAATACAACACCAGCATTAAAGCTGTTAGATTTGACAATGCAAAACAACTAACACTAACCAGTTATTTTGCAACAAAAGGTGTTGTTCATTATCATATATGTGTTAGTCTCCCCCAACGAAATTCAATTGTTGAGCGCAAACACCAATACATCCTCTACATTGCTCGTGCTTTAGCATTCTAGTCTAATATTCCTCTTGTCTACTGGAGCTATATGGTATGTACTGCAACCTATCTCATCGATAGAATACTTTCCATACTCCTTAAAGACATGACATCATATGAATTGTTACATAAAAAACCTCCCATGTATGATTATCTTCAAAATTTTGGTTGCCTAACATATGCATCCAACATAACTCATGAACATAAGTTCTCACAAAAGCATGCATCTTCATTGGATATCCTAATAATATGAAGGCTTATACTCTAGCATCTTCATTGATGTCGGGAAGGGTTATTGAACTTCAGAGGGATTGGTAGAGCTTTGATTCGATTAAAGTGTGGTGAGCATCGTTCTTTATAGAGTTCGAACTCTAACAACTTTGGGGACATGATTTCCTTCACTAGGGTTGCTAGGTTTTTTAACTCTCATGGATGGTGGTTTGCGTCCCAGTTGGAACTTCTATTACCAGATCAGGGTTTCCTCTAGAAGCACCTACTTCCATCAATTTTTTTTGGTTAGAGTGTCACACATGTCTCTTGTTTATCGAATCTAATCATGAACTCGAGTCGACTTGGGTCTTATTGTTGTATTCTAACCACGGGTTTCGTGAAGGCAACACTAGTGATGTTTCTAGAATGAATTCCAAATCGTCTTAGAATGATGCACTGCGAGAATGGTCATCTAGAGCATTGTAGTGGCTACTTCCCTTAAAGTATTCTTCAACTGGATGACAAGTGTGGAGAGAATCGAACTGGTTACTGAAGCTCAACTCTTCATCATTGATTTCCTCCATTGTCTTAAGTAGTAGGTCCAATTTCCCTTTGCAGGGTCTTGTGGCCTGATGTCATGACAGCGTTGAGAAGGAGTTGGTTGAGGAGTCCTGCTGGCTCTCACTATATTTTAGGGTTGCTCAACATCAGGTGGAGGGCTCATTGGTTGGCACCCATTAGTTTGAGTCCTTTCGAACTCTTGCTCGAAGTTTGCTTCCCTCCAAGGAGCCTTAACACCTAGTGTTTGCTTAGTGCTTGCACGGTTACTAGGCATGGTAGTTGTGTTCTGTGCATTAAGGGTTTCCCCTTGAGCACTAGTTCACATGTGGCTAGTTGGCCAAAAGAGAATCTCTCTTACCGACTCGAAAAGATCCCTACAAGGGGTAGTTTCATGACTAGAGTGATAGGCTTTTCTGATTCATTGAGACATGTTAGCTTTCTGTTGTTCAAGCTCAACTCATTGGCTCTTGATGTTCTGCCACTTCTCCACGAACAAGTGCTGAAATTACTCATGTTGCTTGTTGAGATAGTCTCACAACTGTTGTTATCGATCAGCCATAGTTTAACTAAGTTGTTCAACCCGAGGATCAGCCTCCTCAGAGACTTCTAACTCCACGTGTGACTTTTTGAGTGGAATCTGCTTGTCAGTTCTAGTACCAAGAGCATTTTGTGGCCTTGGAGGACGAGCTATTGAGCTTGTTTAGAGGCCTCCACCTGGCACCTAAAGGAGTAGTCCCAATTCCAGCTTTAGTAACTATCATGCCCCCAATTTGCTGGCCAATTATTCGGGCTCCTCTTTCAACTTTTGAGGAACGTGTTGCAACCATTTTGTAAGTAACTTTCTTGAGCTGTCGCTCTCAATGAAAGCACAAAAATGTTGACTAAAAAATTTGGACATGGACTTCCAAGCCACACCTATTTGCTAGATTGGTGACAATGAAATATATGTTAAGTATAAATAGAGAGACACAATAATTTATAATAGTTCACTCCCTATGTCCCGATAGTAATGGAACTACGTCTACTTTGATTTTTTATTCTCAAAAGATGGATTATAGAAAAATGGCTAAGTTTGGATGCTATAATTTCAAGAGAGATGAAACTAGAGAGAGAGGCCGACCTTATGGATACTTTTCTAAACTTAAAAAATGAGCTAGTTAAGCTATCCTTTTATAGGTGAAGGAAGTCCTATTAAATGAAAATAAAATAATCCAAAAAATATAGAAAAATACATTTAGGCTAGTTTTGATCATAGGTGATGATCTAATGGTGAAAATTAACTTTTGAGGTTGATCGACAAATTTCAGAGTTCGAGTCGTGACGGCGGGACCTGCTCTTAGGAAGTTGCAGCTTAAATTTGTAACTCCCTTAGGGGAGAAATTTGGTGTCGATAGCTTCTGAATTGCAATTGATTTGTAAGACATGACTTGATAAATCATTCAAATAACTTGAAAATTCAAGTTGAAGCGTCAATTGGATCTATATTGAGTGAGTTATGGCCATTTTAATAAAGGTTGTTTTGGGCCTAGTGCTAAGTTTACATCCCAGCAACCAGGTTGACATCCAACACCCACGTTGACATGTGATATCAACCTGGACACTGGGTAAGTGGAAAAAAGTGCTAGGGATATATTTTTTGATGCCTAAGTGATATTTTGACATCACTTAGTCTATTTGTGTGTTCTAACAAAGCTGATCAACAGTCCTCAGAGATGTTGTTATTCTACGAAAATGACAGACTTAAAACTACCTAGTTTCTAAGTAAATTACCTTGTTAGAAAAGTGAAAATATGAAGTCATGAATTTGACTCTTTTGACTTCATGGCGCTTAGTTATTGTGAAAAAACTAGATAAAAGGTTGAGACAGAATCAAAATTGGATAAGCAGAACCTAGCGTACCAGGCCATTTGTCATTTTGGGCGTAAGGTGCTCATTTCAGAGCTTCTAGGGTGTCATTTTGATTCTTCCAAGGCTATACAACCCAAGGACGAGGTCTCCAACCCTATTTTTGACCATTTCAGAGAGAATGCTTGGAGAAGAATTTGCATTTGAGTGATCGAAACCAGTGCACCAAGTTGATTGGCAACCTGGGCGTTTGGCCTAGCACCAAGTCAACCTGGGTGTTGGGCTCAGTATCCAGGCCCTCAAGATTGTGGTTTTCTTCTTGAGTTTGCTTGTATCTTTGTTATTTTTTATGAAAAAAAATTCTTGGAGCACTTGTTTGAGAAATTGATTGGAAGTGGCAAAGGTTGACAATATGTCAACCTGGGCGCTCGACCCAGTGCTAGGTGTCAACCTGGGCGCTAGGTCTAGTTTTAGGCCGCCTAGAAATTTTGTTTAGTCCCTGGATGTAGTTGAATCTTAATCTTTGCTGAAAACAGAGAATATGCCCGGAAGACTTTTTGAAAAAACTCCTCGGAATTGGCCTAGGTTGACAAAATGTCAACCTAGGCACTGGGCCTTTGTTCTGGCACTCATTCTGGGTTGTTTCTTCCTTGAAAGAACTTGGAGTTGGATTTTCGATCTGATGCTTGGAAGTGGCCCAGATTAACAGATTGTCAACCTGGGCGCGGGGGTGCCTGGGCACCGGGTGGGGTGCTCAAAAATGAAAGTTCTTTGAATCTAATTTTAATGCCTCAAATATGTTCGTGGTATGTCTCATTCATGTCCTAATGAAAAGTTTGATCCATTTGCACTACGATAGTCCTGGAAGCTGAAATCCTAGTTAATGTTGTTAACTTGAGCGCTCGGTGAAACCCTAGGTGCCCAGATTGACTTTTGAGGTGTTGTTTTGTTTATTTTTAGATTCTGGGCCTTGACTTGGTTGCTCCATGTATTTATGGTACAAAATATTGAAAGATAGTGAGTTAGAAACAACTTATTAGAATTTGAACATTCATTCCGGAGTTCTTAGAGTAAACCTAGGCGTAGGGCTAAGGACCCCTCCTAGGTCGACTGTTATGACTCGGCACTACTCAACTTCTGGAAATCTACTTTCTTGCCACATGTCAAGCTTTAATGTCCATGTCACCAAGACAAGTTTACGGAGTAACATTACCTTTAGTCTCAATTTTTCCTTTAGTGTCGGTCTACTAATTGAAACCATTGAGTACTCTTTGGTGTTGGTTATAAACTAACACTCAAAAATTCGGCCGATTTTAAGTGTTAGATTTTGTAATTAACTGATACTACAACCAAAACCAAAAGTGACTTTTGTAGTAGTGGTTCTTTATAAATCATATATGGAGAGTCAAACGATGATGAATATAATGAGTGAAGAGTATTAAATATTATGACTTTTATAATATTTTTCTTTAAATTTGGACAAATATTAATTCATATTTTATTTAATTTTATTTTATTATGTGTGACTTTGTCAGTTTTGTGTTATGAGATAGATAAGTAATGAGTTTCGTGATTTCCTATTTATTTGATTTTTTTAAGATTTTAATGTGTATTTGATTTGTTTATTATAATTGTTTTATATTTATTTATAAATTAAAATAAATGATAGTCATAATTTTTTTATTAAAAAATAAAAAATAAAAGACAAAAAATAAAAATTTATATTTTTTATTTTTAAATGTTAAAAATAAAAATGGTTACTTACACACTATTTTTTTTTTTATTTTTAAAATTAAAAAATAAAAATAGTTATAGAAGGTATTTTTATTTTCTTAAAACAAAATTTTGAAAAAAAAATTACTTTTATTATTATGATAAAAAATAAAAAAAACAAAAATATTATTAAAGGCAACCATAAAATTTCAAAAAAAAAAATTATGAAGTCTTAATTAATTAAGTACAAGGTACACCTCCATTGAACTATGGTCAAAAGTATGCATGCTTTAAATTACATAAAAGCCAATCCTTTTAGTTTAATCATTCTAGAAAGGCCAGAAGATTGGATAACACTACTTTCATGGGGAAAACACTAGAAGTTTCTCTCAGTCAATAATATCTTATATATATTTTCCAATATTTAGAATGTTACACACTCACACATCCTTGGTAATAAGAATAAATACAAAACTAATAGGGCCATCATCACATGGCGATCTTGTTTTAACTCTATTTCACACGCCAACTAAAAACCAAACTATTGTTTGTTACGTGGTTTAGTTCTATTCCTTTTAATTATTTTAGTAGCTAATAAAAACCGAATATATAATAAACAAATCATGACCGTCAAATAGATCATCCTGGCGTATGTGTGACATGATTTTGATGAAGCTAAATTGCATCATTTGTAGCCCCAGACAGAGAGACAGAGAGGCCCATTTCAAAATTTTCTTATTTCTTTAATCCCCTACTTTAAATAATTTCTTTTTTTGGTAGGACAATGGTTTCATTTAGGTTGATTAATTTATGATATATAATAATAGGTTGATAAAAAAAAAGAGTCAAGTCACATCGATCCATTACGATCGAGTCAGCCATGTTGGCTGTTGAAAGATTATAGGGCATAGTGGGAGTTGATTTGAATAGGAGTCACCTATATCTATATTCTACACCATACTATTCCAATACAATACAATACCACCTCCTTCCAAAACTTTTTATTAATAATTTCAATTCATTTTAGTCATTACCTGGCTGAAATTGGAGACCGTCTTAGTTGACTCTCTTAACTTTGAAATTGGTATCAACACACAAATATTAAATCATACATATTCTGATTTTTTTAAATCTTTCTTTTTGTACTTAGCTCAAATTCGAAGTTAATCGCAGTATGAATTATAAGATAAGTCTATACATTACCATTGTAAATGGACCTTCCCTTATATCTCTTATTTATTAGGTAAGAATTTTTTAGAATTATATAGGTGCCGTTTGATAATACTTTTGTTTTTTAATTTTTTAATCCCAAAATGAAAGTAAAATTTTTGTTTTTAAAAAATTTATTTTAAAAAAATAAAAATGTGTTCTGTAACCACTTTTGTTTTTCAATTTTAAAAACAGAAAACAAAAGTGTGTTCTGTAAAGTTCATTTTCATTTTTATTTTTTGATTTTATTTAAGTCGGGTCAAGATCCGGGGTTAGATTCGGGTTCGGGTCAGAAGCCGGGTTCAGCGCCAAGGCCGTGAGGAGGAAATTTGGGTCCGGGTCTGGTTGTAATCCAAAGAATTGATTAAGAAAAAAATTGTTTAAAAAAATTTTGAAAGTGATTTTTTTTTTTGTTTTTAAAAATTTGATTTCTAATTATAAAATTGAAAACTAAAAACAGTTTTATAGAACATGTTTTTGAAAAATATTTTCACTTTTTCACTTTTAAAAACAGAAAATTGATTAAAAAAGTGTTACCAAACGCCACCTTAAATTTTTATTTTTTTTTACTATTTTATTGTATGACGGAATTTTTTTAAAAGTACTGTCTATGTTCTACGCTGAGTATTGTGTTAAGTTTTCACTGTTATTCTATGGTTGTTTTTAGTTATTCTGTTTTGTGTTCCACTATTATTTTATAAAAACATAGTAGTTTTAGAAAGATTTCCGTGTCGCAGTATTTTTATAAAAAGTAACTCAAATTTCAGTATTATTGTAAGTTTTCTTATTTTTTAATTTATTTTTTTTTCATAATTATTCATATTTTTAGTAATATGCAACCACTTTTATAAATTTTATTTTATTTTTTGAATAATTTACAATCTTATAAATAAAATTCAAATAAATTATTACATCCATAATTATTTTTTTATACCCATAGTACATAATTATTAAAACTTTATTTTTAACACTACTATAAATTATTTAGAATAATCTAAAAATTTATAAGTAATCACAAATAATTATAATGTAAACGATAGTTAAAAAAAAACTAAATAGCCATCATAAATGTCGAAACAAATAATAGTGTACCCAAACACTCTTTTTGGAGGAGTATTAAGTTAAACACCATCAAATCAATTTTGTTTTTCCTTTTTTTTCCAAAAAAGAAAAAAAAAGAAAAAAGAAATATAGCATTGAAATTAAATTTATAATAGCAAATTATATATTAATGGGTATTACCCATTAATACTTCTTAATGGGTATTACTCATTAATGGGTAATAAATAAATTTAACAATAAATATTAATTTTAAAAATATTAAACCATCAGATTTTGGTCCGATAGCGAATAATAAAAGAGAATTTTGAATTTCTATGCTTAATTTAGCTACTTAATTAAAGAAAATATCAAATAATACATCTTTTTACACTATCAATAATATGTTTATATAAAAAAATATTTAAGTCAAATTCAACTTTTTTATCACTTTTTTTGGCCCAAAAACCTTTTTTTTTTATTATTTTTTTCAGCTGATAGACCAATCTCAGCCCATATAATGTAAAGATGAGAAAATTTTTTAATTAAATAGAAAAATTAATCATAAAAACTCAAATTTTTTTAATATTACCCATTCATGGGTAATACCCATTAATAATGCACCCATTTATATATATAATACACAATCAACTAATTTTTAAATCATATTTTTTTACACAATCAATCATATAAAATTTTAGAAAAAAATTATAAGATAAAAAATTATAATCACAACATACACTCCTACATAAAAATAAAAATATTGAATTATAATTGTCTAACATATAAAAAAACAACCCTAGATACAGTTGTGTCATGAGAAAAAACAGTTATAGTTGTGATGTAAGAAAATATACCTGCAGTTGTGCAAAAATTTATGCTAAGTTTTTAATAAATTAAAAATTTTAAAGTGATATGAATTAATAAAATTTTCATTATAATAATATTTATATTATGATTTAATTCATTGTAATTATAAATATATAAAAATTTATGTTATGATTTTTTTTATTTATCATTTTCTATAAAAATAAAAATTTATATGAATTCAATAAAAATAATATTAAAATATTTTATAGTATTATTAAATTATATTTATTACATGTAAAAACATAAAAAATAAATTAAAAGATATTTAAGTATACAATAAAATATAGTTGTTCGAAAACTATTTACGTTGATGTGGTTTATTAATAAAAAATTATGAAAATAAAAAAATATCTAACTCTATTCTTCTTTTCCGAAAGATAATTACTATACCAATTCGGGCCTAAGTTTTCTTGGTCGCGAAAGGCCAAACTAGATTCAGATTGAGCCCAAGCCCAGTGAATGATTTGAGCTTTACTTCGATACTCAATGGCCTTCTAGAACCTGGAAGTTGTTGGGTTTTATGCCCTAAATAAAACTCATTTCAATATAATCGGATTTACTTATTAATATAGATCAGAAATAACATTTAATGTTGCATGGTTCACATGATTTATTTCATGATTATATGTACATAATGTATGAATTCATCTGAAACCCTTTTCACATACTTGATCCTGTTTATTGTGCTGTCAACACATTGGAAAGTAAACATTACTATGTGAATAAAGTTTCCTAGATTTATCAGACACAGGGTTTTACTGATATGATAATCTACAACAGAGTTTACTTGTATTTGGAGAAATGCTATGTTCTTTCCAGAGCATTGGTTAAAGTAAAGCTCAGGTTGGATGCATGGAGTATGCATCGGAAGGGACCGATATTGAACTTTGACTTAGATTTATTAAACTTACCGTAATATCTATTCAAGTAAATATCGCCTAGTTGATCCTAGATCAAATGATCTTAATCCTGTTATGATTAGGCTCGATATCGAGAGGCTATTCGTGTTCTTTGATTTGTTAGTTAAGCCTACTTTTGGGTCAGGGTGATACGTACATTTTGGGAACACGGTAGTGCAATTGAGTGGGAGCGCTAACATAAACATGGAATCTATAGCTTCTATCTGGCAAATAGTAAGTAAAGGATGATCTCCTTTGAGCTTGACCAAACGAAAATAAATGGTGGAGATCTCATTTAACATAAGCTGAAATATCATTTATACGGGGTTAAGTGTTTTAAGAATTAAATACATTGTAGGGTGTAACGGTAATCTAATCCCTTTACAGTGTAGATCATTCATAGAGAGGATCATTGATCAAATTAGGATTATGACAATGGATAACTAATGATGTGTCTATATGGTGGAACATATAGAGCATTCTATATACTGAGAGTGCAATTCTAAGTTCTATGCGTGGATTCAACGAAGAATTAATAAGTCAGTGAATTTAGGTTTATAAATTCTTGATCGTCTTATTGGAAGCTTGGTCATATAGACTCATGGTCCCCGCACTAGTTGAGATAATATTACTTGTAAGACTCATATAATTGGTTTTGATTAATCAATTATAATTCTCAAATTAGACTATGTCTATTTGTGAATTTTTCACTAAGTAAGGGCGAAATTGTAAAGAAAGAGTTTTAGGGGCATATTTGTTAATTATGATACTTTGTATGGTTCAATTAATAAATATGATAAATGACAATATTATTTAATAATTATTTATAGTTATTAAATAGTTGGAATTGGCATTTAAATGGTTGAATTAGAAAATTGGCGTTTTTGAGAAAATCAGATGCAGAAAAGATAAAACTGCAAAATTGCAAAAAGTGAGGCCCAAATCCACTATGCATGGCCGGCCACTTTTGTAGGGAATTTAAACTGATATTTTCATTATTTTAATGCCAAATAATTCAAACCTAACCCTAGTGGAATGCTATAAATACATAGTGAAGGCTTCAGGAAAATTACACACTTAAATTTTCTACTTTTTCCTTCAGGAAAACCTGAGCCTTTCTCTCTCCCTATCTTTAGCCGCCACTTCTTCTCTCTCTTTCTTCATTGAAATTTCGAAATTCTTAGTGTTAGAGTAGTACCCACACACAGCAAGTGATACCTCAATCATAGTGAGGAAGATCGTGAAGAAAGACTTTCAGCAAGAAGGAGTTTCAACACTAAAGAATCAGAGAAAGAGATCCAGGTTCAGATATTGATAATGCTCTGCTACAGAAAGGAATCAAGGGCTAGATATCTGAACGGAAGGAGTCATATTATTCCGCTGCACCCAATGTAAGGTTTACTAAACTTTATATGTGTTTATTTCATCGTTTTAGAAAGTTCATATTTAGGGTGTTAATCAACATACTTGTGAGTAGATCTAAGATCCTGGTAAAATAATTTCCAACAACTGGTATCAGAGCCATGGTAATTGATTTGCTTGCAAGAAATTTGGACTTTAAAACGATTGTTTGTTATTTGGATGGTATTATGTTGTATTGAGTGTTATATGATGATTGATTGATGTTTGTGAATTTTCGTGAAAAATAATTGAATATCTGTTTCTGGAATTATTTTTATTGGATAGTATGGAAAAAATTAAGCAAGTTACTTTTTTACAGAACTCAATTTCGATTTAATTTGAATTAGTTATGATTTTTTGAAGTTTCGGAAAAATTTCGGGATTGAGCAACAAAGTTGCGCGCGCGGAAATCATGCTGATTTCCCCTGCGCCGAGTTTGCACGCCCAAATCACCCATGCACGCGCGCGGACGGGTATGCACAGCATCCCGTCCGTACAGCTTGCAATTTTTTCGTTTTTCTTCGTTTTTTCATGCTTTTTCATGGAATTAACTTCCGATTTTTTGTGTAGTTCTGTATTTATACATTTACTATTCCTAATTCAATTCTAATTATCATAATTAATTTATTTAATATTTTTTAAATTTAATTCATGATATTAGTGTAATTTGAATTTAAAAATAGTAAATATCTATCTTTTTTGCTTAATTATCTATCTTATTTTTAAATTTGATTATATCTTATCTTATTTTTAAATTTAAGGTCAGATTTAAATTTTCTAAATTAAATCTTTTTTTTTAAATAATTTGACCTTATTTAAATTTAAAATAAGATAACTATAATCATGTAATTTTAAATAGATGTAAGATATTTTGCTAACTTTTAAATTTTGTTATTTTATTTATTTAAATTACATTTAAAATCTGAAAAAAGATATTCATTTATCTTTTTTAATTTTTTTATTTAATTTTTATTTATAAAATAACATTAAAATTTTAAAAGTAGTTAGCAAATTTTGAAATGATATTTAGGTTGGTTGAAACCTAATTTTTCAAAATTGTAGGTTTAATTTTAAATGATTTATATTTTTTAATTTCGAAATTTTTTAATTTTCGAAAATAAATTTTTATTTATTTAATTAATTATTTTTCGAAATTATTTATTTAAAATTAAATAAATCCTACATCCAACTATCCAGCTAACCTTGTTGCAGGAGTATATGTTTTAGCTTGTTTGTAAGTTTTTCAAAACCTATTATTGCTTGATTGCAAATAGCCATGGCTCCCTTGGTTAAGTAAATAATTTGTAACAGGTATATTTACAATCTTCTTTCATCTGTGTATGACCTAGCAACATGATAGGACCCATCCAAAGTGTGCCTGTGTGAGCCTATGTGTTTAATTTCATTATAGATGCATATAGGTTGTTGTTGCTAAATAAAATGTCATAGTTCTTGATAGATTTTATTTAGGCCCATTTAGTTTTTGGGCCTATTCAATTAATAACAGTTGTTCATTTTAAGGTTAAATTCCTCTCTTTTGGGCCTTGTGTGAGAGTTGGGAGCCATAGTAGTGGGTACGACATACTGAACCCGGCACCCCCTCACATGAACCACCCCAATTGTGAAGGCCCATTTGCTTGAATTTGAATAATTGTACTAGGTTAATTAAACTAGTTTAACCTAATAAAATTGATTAGCAACATAATTAATTTCATTTATTTTGAAATTAATTTAAGAAAATCATAGTTTAAAGAATTTTATTCTAAGCTAAACTATATGTATTTTCTTGTATTTAATTAAATATAGAATTATAACCATCTAGATTCTTTCTCAAGCTTAATTTAAATTTTTCATTAAATATTCCTATTTAAGTTGATATTTAGTTATCTCTAACTAATCAACTTAAACCTGAATATCTTTTGAATTTCAAATTTCAAAATTAAGTTGAGGAATTTTAGGCATTGGTTATTAAGATTCTTTAGATATTTTTTTTAAGTTGATATCTTTTCGAATATTAACTTAAAATGGAATATTTTCAAATTAAGTGGTTACAACTTAATTTTTGATATTTAATTAAATTTAAATTTGAAAATATTTAAGTTCTAGATTTTTTTTAATACAACTTAAATTAGATATTTTTTTTAAATTTTGTGAAAAAGATACTTAGTCAAATAAGATATTTTCTAGATAGTTATTTCTAGACTACTTATTATTTCTAATATTAAATAGGAAAATATTATACATTGTGAAATTAATTATTTAAATAATTAATTTTGGTACAATTTATTTTAAGTATATTTTTCCTAGTATTAAACTAGAGATTAATAATTAAGCCTTAATGTTGACCGAGATTTTCGGCAACTAATAAAATATTATAAAATTATTGAGCTGTAAGAAAGTGAGATAAGGATTTTTTACGTGGTTGGGGCGTTAATGAGCCTTAGTCCACGAGTCTTTGTTATTTATGGATGTATTTAATACAGAGATTCTACTTGGGAGAATTTCACCCTTATAAATACAGAGAATGTTCTTGGTGAGTATTTACTCTACTTGCTCATATGCAACCCAAGATTCTCGATCCCATTTAATGAGCTTTGAGGGGGTATTTATAGTGTTTTTGGTGGGGTAATCCCTAGAATTGTCCTTACAAGTGTATCTGTAAGTATCCATAAAGTTGGGTATTCCCAATGAATATACCATGGGTAATGCATGGTCAAATCCCTAGGTGCTGTAGGGTTTTTATGTGGAATGTCTTTATTGCCTTTTGATTGACGTGACTCTTCACAGTGTAGCCGTCGCTAAACTTAAATGATCATTACTGTGGCGTTGCTGGTTGGAGGTTGTGCCGTCAGACTTTATTGCGTGTAGCAGTCCCAACACGCTTCCTCCCATGCGGCATTTAATGCGACTTGATTGCTCAGGAGAAACCTGACACCTCGCGGAGACGCCTTAGCGTTATATGAGCTTCCGAGAGCACCTTGAGTTCCATGTGCCTTCTCCGGGACCTACGTCCGGGACGTTTCCTTATGGCATAAAGACTTAGCAAATATTGTGAATTGCTTGATCCACGTGTCCCTGTCTGATTGGTCCACATATATTGGGCAAAATTAGGGGCAACATTTACCCCCCAAGTCTTGTTTATTTGAAAAATGAAACAAGGCTTGTTCAAGTGCCTCCGGTTGACTCCTCTGTTTCCTGGCACGAGCTTTGAGCGCGTGAGGGTGTATTTAATGATGGCATTTAATGCAGCGATTCGCTTTTTGCAGGGGTCGATTCGTTTCACGCCCATTGATTGATAAGGCGCATTAATGGTGTCAGTCGGATACTCAAGCGTTTCCACCGCCGTTATTGTAAATCAATCTGGTCCGTTGATCTTTGAGCATTTGAATCATGCGCTTCCCTCACCGTTCGATTGGTAGGTGATGACGCCTGTTCCTCATGCATTTTTGCCTATAAAAGCCACCATCTTTTCTTCATTTCGGTTACTTCCCATTTCTTGCCAACTTTGCTCGAATTTCCTAGAGAGAAAATTCTCAGACCTAGAACAAGGCCTTCAAACACTTTGCGATTTTCCCAGTTCTTCTTTGCTCGTTGCTACCAGTCCTTCTCGTCTTCACTCGACTTGCATTAGGACCCCCAGTTCAACACTTCATCGTAAGTTTTTTGCATCCTTTGCTCTATTACTGAATGGCATGCTATTACTTATTCTGTTTGTTCTTTTCTGGGTTAGCATTCGAAATTTCTGGGCATGCAAGTGTTTAGATCCTTCATGTAGTCTGTTTGAATTTACTGCTCTAGTGATAGGATTGCCATTGTCACGCCTCCGTTGTTTATTGTGTATTTTCTTTGTAGAAGGCCATACGTTCTTCGTATAATGGTTGCTTAGGGCATAGAACAGACTCTTTTCTTTCTGTTTTCTTTATCGCGTAAAGCCGTCTTCTGTGAGTTTACTGCACCCGACACTTGTCCAGGGAATCCTTCCGAGGTTTCCTGTATGACACGTGTCCGGAAGGGGCCTCTTTCCAGCGGTTAGGGGACCCCCATTCCCTTTTTCTTAATTTAGGGTTTGGTACGGGGCCTAACTGCTGGAATTTTACTCTTTTTTACAGAATAGAAAAATGTCTGCCTCTGGTTCAAAGTCTTTCAAGAAAAGTGGTAAGCGCATGGCTACCCTTGAAGAGGTCTCCCTGGGACCCGTTGCTCAGGAGGGGTATAAGTCCCGGGCGACCGGATGGGAAGCGGCTGAGCTTTATTCCACCTTGACCTGTCCCCACCAACTGGAGAACATTGTGGAGGTTGCTGGAATCAAGCCTTCCACCTCAGGAACCTATCATCGGCCACCTCGCGACGCGGAGACGCCCAACCACAACTACGGCGGCTTCGGAGCCTGGAGCCAAACGCACCTGATGGCTGGTGCCATGCTTCCTCTTCAGGATTACTTTTGTTAATTTTCTAGTTTTTGTCGGCCTTGCGCCATACCAACTTATCCCTGAAGCATACCGCGTGCTTTCAGGCTTATTTATTTTTTATGCCGCCCGAGGATGGGGATCTCCCCGCCCGGCGAAAATTTTGTATTTTTATGAACTTGTTTCCGTCCCCAAGAAGGGGGACAAACTTAAGGACGAATTTTATGGGTTCCGGGCCCACCCTGCTAACGAAGGGGTGGTCCCGTATAACAGACAGACTCACGTTAAGGAGTATCGCCAT
This sequence comes from Cannabis sativa, assembly GCF_029168945.1. Classification (NCBI taxonomy): domain Eukaryota; kingdom Viridiplantae; phylum Streptophyta; class Magnoliopsida; order Rosales; family Cannabaceae; genus Cannabis; species Cannabis sativa. Next base: position 12,582,432 of record NC_083607.1, read on the forward strand.
CGCTTTTTCTTCTCCTCCGGATTTAGGGCAGTGGACCATCCGGAGCTCCTCACTGAGTGGGTGAGGATCCCTCCATACGAACGGACTGTACCTACCCAGGCCTTTCTTCGGAGAGCCCAGGCCTTTGCCTCTTATGACCGGGCCGATCTTGACGTCGGAGGTCTGGTCACTACGGAGAACTGCAGGAAGGCCAAACTTATCCTTCCGCATCAATCCGTGGAGGACTCTAACCTTTCCCGGGTCATCTGTCCAAATGTGAGGGCGCCGGTTGCGGAGAAGACCTTCCGGGACGAGATCATCACCACGACAGAGAAGAAATACTAGGAGTATCTCTACTGGAAGGCCCAGGAGAAGGCGTACTCTAAGGCCCAGGCGGCCTCCGGGAGGACGCTCCGTGTGGGGAGCCCGGTGGAGAGAAGGAGTCAGGCGATTGTCGGGAAGCCCCTTCACATTGAGGATTCAACGGAGAGAAGGGCTCCCAGGCCACAACCTTTGGTTCCAGAGCCGAACACTGGGGCTCCTGGTGCCAGCACTTCCGGCGCCGGCGGTAAGTCTCCTTTGGTAATTCATTATGTTCCTTCTGTTGGCGAATATGCCAGTCGTAGGCCCGTAGGGTTCGACGAGCGTCTGTATAGGTTTAGGATGCCCTCGACCCGGTGGGGAGATCATTTGAAGGAGTTTTATTTTTCAAACTTAGGAGATTTCCTAGGTCGGTCCCGGATGGGTTCTGGTCCTCCGGAGCCCGTTCCCTTAGGTCCTTCAGCTTACATTACATCCAGCTAGTTCCGGCCTTCGGACAGCTATCTCGGAGATGATGCTGCCAGCATAAAAGTTCGGGACTTTGCTAGGGCCGAATTAGGAAGTCCGGGTAGGACTAGCTTTTTTGCCATATCTTGTGTTGGTGGTTTCCCACGGATGTTCTAACACTTGCTTATTTTATTGTAGCAGGTATCTCTATGGACGCCATCTTGGATCAGCTTGCTGGGGTTCACACTCCTGAGGCTCCTCCTGCCTTTACTTCTTCCCCAATGGCCCCTGCTCTAAAGATTTCTTCCAGCGCTCCCCCCGACACTATTGATTTAGTGGATGACGAGGAGGTGCTGCCGGGAGAAAGTCAAGAAAAGCAATGGGGCTTTTCTGAGGAAGTTAAAGAAGGTGCAGGAGGACTCCGGGCTCTTCCTGAGGAAGTTGAAGAAGGTGAAGAAGAGCAAGAAATTGCTCTGATTCGCAAGCGTAAGGGCAAAATGATTGCCCAGGAAGAGCCCAAGCGGCCTCGGAGAGCTGATACTCCGGCCCATGGTCTTGATGGTGGGGTCTCTCCCATGGAAGAACATACTGCCCCTCCCAACATTGTGCTGACTCCGGTTCCTGGGGACGAGGCGAGGCAGGAGCTCCGGATAGCCAAGCATAACTATGCCATGGATGAATACTCCCGGGGGTTTGCCGAGGTGGAAGCCCTTAGGAGGGTTCTGCGGGTTGAGGTGCAAGAAACCATCAACCACCCGGAGTACCAGGATCCGTGGGACTTAAACTTGGACCCCCTATCGGACTGGTTCCGTCGCTTCCTTGGGCCCACCTTGGCTCGCTTCGCCGCGGAGATGACTGGCGAATTTGTGTCTCAGCTTACCCAGTGCGCGCCTAAGCGGTTCGCTACTTGTGCCTCCCTGAACTCCATCTTCCAGGTCCAGGACCTCAGCCACTCCCTCACTGTGGTAAGTGCTTCGTAATTTTGCTTTTCCCCTTATTTTTCTTTTTTGGAGATTCTTTCTTACACTTGCATTGTTGTTTAGCTTGCTGCTGAGGCTGGCCGCCTCTCCAAAAACATAATTAATCATGGCTTCGTTCTGTCTGATTTTGGGGACATGAACGAAGTCAGGAAGGTTCTTCAAGACCTCACTGCGGAGAGGCAGCTTTGCCAGGAGGCGGCTGAGCGCCGGGAGGCTGCTGCCAAGGCCAATGAGGAGGAGGCCAAGCGGAGGGAAGCCCAGGTGGAGGCCATGATCCGGGATGAGGCCCTGCGGAGAGACAGGCTGGAGGCCAAGCATCAAGAGGAGCTGAGGGCAGAAGGTGAGGTCGCTGCAAAGGCCAAGCGGGAGCTCCGGGAGGCCAGGGAAGCCTTGGACGAGATGGTTGCCAAGGTGAGATCCTTAGAGGAAACTCACCAAGCAGACTTAGAGTCCAGGGCCGCTCTAGTCGCGGAGATGAAGGAGCTCAGGGACTTCAAGGAACAAGCCTCCAAGAAGGCAAAAAGAGCCGAGCTTCTTTCTCCCGTTTCCTACGGCCGGTGCCCTAAGCGCTTCGATGATGGAGTCTTCATGGCTTGGTCTACCAACGACCAAAATATCAAGCTTACCTTCTACCCCAAACCTGAGGAAATGATTGCCAAATTTCGGGAGAAGAAGAAGAAGCTTGATGCCATGGTAGAGGCGCGTATCGGACCTCGCCTTCCTCCGCGTATTGACTGAGCTGCTCGAGATTAACCCAGTACAACCAGGATTCCACCCACTTCTCTTATTATTATTATTTTTTCTTCTTTTTATATATATTTGCTTACATACAGCTACCTTGAGACAATATATTTAGGTAGCTATTTTTTATTTGAAGGGGAGACAATTTTTAAGGCCTGTCCCCGGGCCATTTGTATATATTTGACCTGCCCTGTGGGCTAGGATATTTATATGTGATCTCTTTTGCCACATATTTCTCTTTTTTGACCTGTCCTTTGGATCAGGATTTTTATACTTATGCTTTTTATTTTTGTGCATACTTTTTTTTTACCTGCCCTTTGGGTCAGGATATTTTACTTAGTTTGTTTTCTGTCTGTCCGTGCGGTATACCCTAGTACCCCCCTGAGTGGCATAGAAACTTTGTTTTTAAGGCACTCAGTTTTATTCAACATGTGGAGGAGGTATACATTTGGACGGTACAAACTCTTTGAACAAAGTCTAAGTTATATTTTGGCTATTGGTAATATTTTCTGAGGTGATCGGCATTCCAGGCTCTTGGCACAATGGTTCCATCCATTCTTTTTAGCTTGTAAGTGTCGGAGCCGATTTCGTCCTCGATTTCATATGGTCCTTCCCAATTTGGCCCAAGTACCCCCACTCCGGGTTCCTGAGTGGCTGGGAAGACTCTTCTTAGGACCATATCCCCAATAGCAAATTTTCTGTTTTTAACCTTAGAGTTAAAATACTTGGTCACCTTCTTCTGATAAGCTGCCATCCGTATTTGAGACTCATCCCGGAGTTCTTCTACTTGATCCAAAGCCTCTTGAAGCAAAGCTTGATTCGTGGCTCGATCGTAAGTCGTCCTCCTGTGGGATGGGAATAACGTTTCTACCGGGACCATCGCTTCACAACCGTACGCCATTGAAAAAGGCGAGTGACCGGTCGTGGTTCTAGGGGTCGTCCGGTAGGCCCATAACACCCTTGGCAACTCTTCAGGCCAGTTGTTTTTGCAGGCCAGCAGCTTTTTCTTCAAGGTGACCTTTAGGATTTTATTGACTGCTTCCGCCTGACCGTTTGTTTGAGGTCTGGCCACCATGGAGAAGCTTTTCACTACTCCGTGTTGGTTACAGAAGTCAGTAAATTCCTCACAATCGAATTGCTTTCCATTGTCAGAGAATATTTTGTGAGGCAAGCCATATCGACACACTATGTTTTTAATAACAAAGTCTAGTGCTTTTTTAGCAGTTATGGTCTTCATGGGCTCAGCCTCCGTCCATTTGGTGAAGTAGTCTACTGCTACTATTGCATACTTTACTCCTCCTTTTCCTGTTGGCAGGGACCCAATAAGATCTATTCCCCATACCGCGAAGGCCAGGGACTAGTCATCAGGGTGATTTCATTTGGAGGAGCTCTCGGTATGTTCGCGTACCTTTGGCACGAGTCACACTTTTGGACATAGTCTATACAATCTTTTTTCATTGTTGGCCAGAAGTACCCTTGTCTCAATATTTTCTTTGAGAGACTGGGTCCTCCCGTATGATCTCCACAGAACCCTTCGTGGTCCTCTAGCATGATTTGTCTAGCTTCAGGGTCCGATACACACCTTAAATAAGGCATGCTGAGTCCTCTTCGGTAGAGAATTTGATCCATCATTACATAACGATGAGCCTGATACTGAATCTTCCGAAACAGTGCCCTTTCTTGGGGCAACTCACCTTTTGTTATGTATTTTATGATGGGGACCATCCAGTTGGGTTCTTGCCCAACCGTTAGTGTGGTCTCTTTTATTTTGATGCTTGGTTCTGCCAAGCGTTCCACTGGTACTACCCCCAGCTCTTCGATTTCGCTATCCGAGGCTAACTTAGCCAGACAGTCCGCGTGAGCGTTCTTTTCTCGGGGGATTCTTTCTATTTTGTAGTCTGTGAACTCGTGGAGCAGCTCTCGGACTATTGTTACGTACGCGGCCATTCGCTCGCCACGTGTTTGGTATTCTCTGGATACTTGGTTTACGACCAGTTGGGAATCACTATAGAATTCCATTCTTTTGGCTCCTACAGCTTTTGCTAATTTCAGCCCTGCTATTAGGGCTTCATATTCGGCCTCATTGTTTGAAGCTGCGAAGTCAAACCGTAGGGCCGCCTGGAGTCGTAGTCCGGTTGGTGATATCATAGCTACTCCGGCTCCGGAACCGTTTTCATTGGAGGCTCCGTCTACAAATACTCTCCATGTGGGGATTGGCGGTACCGGCGTATTCGCGGTTGCCTCGGCTTCGTTGCACTCAGTAATGAAGTCCGCCAAGGCTTGACCTTTTATAGAAGTTCGGGGCATGTAGTGCAAGTCGAATTGACTTAGCTCCATTGCCCACTTGAGGAGCCTTTCGGATGCTTCAGGTTTTTGGAGGACCTGTCGGAGCGGGTGATTGGTCAGAATTTTGATCGGATGTGCTTGGAAGTATGGCCTTAACTTCCTTGACGCCATCAGGAGGCAAAACACCAGTTTTTCAATGACTGGGTACCTTGTTTCGGCCCCTATCATGCGCTTGCTGACATAGTACACGGGATGCTGAGATTTCTCCTCTTCCCGGACCAGGGCAGCGCTGACCGCGTGTTCGGAGACGGCCAAATAAAGAAATAGGTCTTTTCCAAGGACGGGTTTTGATAAGATAGGAGGCTTGGCCATGTGCTGTTTTAGCTTCTTGAATGCCTCCTCGCACTCGTCCGACCATTCGAACTTTTGGCACTTCTTTAGCACGTTGAAGAAGGGTATGCACTTGTCCGTGGACCGTGAGATGAAGCGACTTAAAGCGGCTACCTTTCCGGTCAGGCTCTGCACATCTTTATGTTTTTTGGGGGATGGCATGCTCAGGAGAGCCTGGATTTTTTCTGGATTTGCCTCAATCCCTCTTTGACTGACGATGAAGCCCAGGAACTTTCCTGATTTGACTCCAAAGGTGCATTTCTTTGGGTTGAGCTTCATGCCGTATCTCCGGACAACTTCGAAGCATTCTTCTAAGTCGCTTGCATGGCTGTTGAATGCTTTGGATTTGACGAGCATGTCGTCTACGTAAACCTCCATGTTTCGCCCCAGGAGGCCTTTAAACATCCGGTTAACCATTCTCTGATAGGTTGCTCCGGCGTTTTTCAGTCCGAAGGGCATGACTAAGTAACAGTATACCCCCTTATCGGTCCTGAAGCTAGTGCACTCCTGGTCTGCCGTATGCATTTTTATTTGATTGTACCCAGCATAGGCATGCATGAAGGATAGCAGTTTGAATCCAGAAGTGGCATCTACCATCTGGTCGATCCTGGGCAGCGGGAAGCAGTCCTTTGGACAAGCTTTGTTTAGATCGGTGAAATCTATACAAACTCGCCAAGTTCCGTTCGGATTGGGCACCAGGACCGGGTTGGCCAACCACTCCGGATAGTACACGTCGCGGATCATGCCGTTAGTCAAAAGTTTGTCCACCTCTTTCTCTAGAGCTTCGGCTTTCACCGAGTCGAGCGGGCGTCGCTTTTGCTGGACGGGGGGCATGTCCGGATTGACGTTGAGTACGTGAGTGATGACATGAGGGCTTATGCCAGTCATGTCTTCTTGGCGCCATGCAAAGATGTCGATGGCGCCCTTCAGTGTTTTTATTATTTTTTCTTTTTCCTCCGGATCTAGGTTCTTCCCTAGCCGGAGTACTCTGGTGGAGTCGAGGTCACACACTGATACCTCCTCGACGTCCTCCATTGGTTTCACAATTCTTTCGGACCCCACACGGGGGTCCAACTCATCCTCTTCAGCCATTTCTGGCTCAGCTGACTCCCGGACCATTAACACGGGCAGGTGGGTCGCGACATTGTAACATTGTCTTACTTCCCCCTGGTTTCCCCTCACAGTTCCAATTCCGGCCTCCCGGGTAGGGAACTTTAGGCACAGGTGCCGAATCGATGTGACTGCGCCAAAGTCCACCAAGGCCGGTCGGCCGAGGATCGCGTTGTAGGCTGTCGGACATTCCACCACCACGAAGGTGCAGTATTTGAATGTGCTCTGGGGGGTGTCCGGGCACAGGGTGACTGGGAGCCTTACTTTTCCCATTGGGATAAGTGTCGTCCCATTAAACCCTGTGAGCTGGGACCCACTGGGTGAGAGGTCCCGGTCCGTCAAGCCTATCGCGGTGAAGGCTTCTTTGAAGAGTAGGTTCACGGAACTCCCGTTGTCAATTAAGACTCTGGCCACCACTTTATTCGCGATGGGGGTCTCAATGACCAATGGGTCATGATGAGGGAAGCGCACCGTCTTGGCGTCTTCTTCCGTGAACGTGATGGGTTGGTCCATCAACCGGGGCCTTTGAGCTGGGAGTTGAGTAACTTCCCACACCTCATTGTGTTTCGCGGCCCCTGCGTATCGCTTAAGCTCCTTGCGAGTAGTCCCTCCGATATGGGGACCTCCGGAGATCATGGCTACCCTCCCATTAGGCCGGGGCGGCAGACCAGGGATATGCTGGGCGTCGCCCGTGGGAGCAGCTGGAGCCACTGCCCCTGCTGTACCCCCCGGTGTTCCCTGAGGCACACCCACAGTCGCCTGACCCGGATTAAGGTGGGGCAACCTATTCTTGATCCACTCGTAGAGGTGGCCTAATCGGATTAGATTTTCGATCTCGTCCTTGAGATTCTTACATTCATTGGTGCTATGACCGATGTCGTTGTGGTACTCGCACCTCTTGCTCGGATCCCTTTGGGAGCTATCTTTGTACAACGATTGTGGTCTCCGGTAGTGTGTATTTTGTCTAGTAGCAAAGTACACACGCTCTTCGGAGTCCGACAACTCCGTGTATTGAGTATATTGGGGGGTGTACCCCCTTTTCTGGCGCTTCTCTCCCGTCCGGGTGCTGCCCTTGGAGGATCTTTTACTCCTCGAACCCTGGGAAGGGCCTGTCAGGCTAACAGCCGGAGCAGAGTGTGAAGGAGCGTGTCCATTCACTCCGGACGGGTTGCCAAAATGGGATGATGCTGGTGCCAAGGCTTGGCCCTGGCTATATCCGGGGGTAGCAGAGAATTGTAGGCCACTTGCTTGTGGAGTAGCGGTCGGGGTAGTACCCGAGGGCGATACTCCGGGCAAGTACCCTGCTATTCCGGTGGGATAGTAGCCTCCGTAAGCCACGATTTGGGCTTCTTCGAGGTTGATATATTTTTGGACTCTCTTTTGGAAGTCCTGAAGGCTAGCAGCTCCTTCTTGCTGCAGTTCGTTCCAGAAAGGAGTCCCAGTACGGATGCCTGCTTGGAGAAGTGCAAGCTGTTGTCTGTCGTCAACTTTCTTGGTTTTCGAGGCCTCCTCTCGGAACCTCTTTATATAATTGTTCAAGGTCTCGGTGGGCAGTTGCTTGATATTAGTCAAGGCACTGACCTCCAGATTGACCTTCCTTGCGGCGACAAACTGTCTCTGGAAGTTGGTCTGTAGTTTGTTCCAACAGCCCACGGATCCTGGTTCCAGTTTTTTGAACTATTCCTCCGCGGACCCACTTAGGGTAAGTGGGAAACACAAACATTTGGCGTCATTGCTGACCCTCATGACCGTCATGACACGGTTGAACCGTGACAAGTGGTCGCTAGGATCGGAGTTCCCGGTATAAGCTGCCATTTCGGGCATCTTGAAGTTCTTAGGGAGCTCCGCCTCTAAGATATGCTTAGCACAGGGCTCTCGATCCTCGCTGTCCGAGTCGGAGTCATCTCCTTTTTGTCTCCGGGAGACTCGGGCAATGTCTTTTCGAAGTATGGCGAGTTCCGCCATAATTCCTTCATTTAATGTACCCGTGGAGACCGCGGGTCCGTATCTTTTTTGGTCAAGGTGATCTCGGAGATCACCTTGGTTCCCATTGATTTGATTTCTCAGATCAACGGGAGGACACCTCTGTCCTCTTCTCCCTCTACCCCCGGGTTCTTGGTGCACGGAAACGCTTTTTCGGTCCCCTTGATCCTGAGGGCCAAAGCTCCCTTTTTGGGGCTTGCCCCTCTGCGGACCTTTCCCTTTAGGGAAATCTGAGCGGACCTTTCGCGGATCCTGCGCCTTTTTCTTTCGCCCTAGGGTAGAAGTAGGGTTTTTTGTTTGATTCCCTTCAGCAGGGTATCTTATACGGCTAGGCTCCCTAGATTTCTGCTGTTGGGAACTAGGCGAAGATGTCGCTGGCTCCTTGTCAAGTCCAGCGGTCATTTCCTTGGGGTGCACGTGAATGCCAGCTGCCTCCATGGCTTTTTGCATGGCCAGCATCAGTTCCTGCATTTTCTGGTTTTGCGCTTTCTGAGCTTCGATCTCGGCCTCGTGATCGATAGGTTTTTGTCCGAGAAGCACCAGTTCTGAGTAACTACCTTCGTCATAGGCATACTCATCGAGGTTTCCCTCGTAGTCATCATCGGGGATTATTTCTTCTTCCTCGGACTCCTCTGCTGCTCTTGAGGCTACATCTTCCTCATTCGGGTCTTGAGCGTCTTCAAGAGGGCGAGGCTGACGAGTACTTCTAGTCTCCACCATGTTTGTGAAGTCAAGTGTTTGTTTACAGTAGCTTTCTTCAGCTCTCAATGAAAGCACCAAAATATTGACCGAGATTTTCGGCAACTAATAAAATATTATGAAATTATTGAGCTGTAAGAAAGTGAGATAAGGATTTTTTACGTGGTTGGGGCGTTAATGAGCCTTAGTCCACGAGTCTTTGTTATTTATGGATGTATTTAATACAGAGATTCTACTTGGGAGAATTTCACCCTTATAAATATAGAGAATGTTCTTGGTGAGTATTTACTCTACTTGCTCATATGCAACCCAAGATTCCCGATCCCATTTAATGAGCTTTGAGGGGGTATTTATAGTGTTTTTGGTGGGGTAATCCCTAGAATTGTCCTTACAAGTGTATCTGTAAGTATCCATAAAGTTGGGTATTCCCAATGAATATACCATGGGTAATGCATGGTCAAATCCCTAGGTGCTGTAGGGTTTTTATGTGGAATGTCCTTATTGCCTTTTGATTGACGTGACTCTTCACAGTGTAGCCGTCGCTAGACTTAAATGATCATTACTGTGGCGCTGCTGGTTAGAGGTTGTGCCGTCAGACTTTATTGCGTGTAGCAGTCCCAACACGCTTCCTCCCATGCGGCATTTAATGCGACTTGATTGCTCAGGAGAAACCTGACACCTCGCGGAGACGCCTTAGCGTTATATGAGCTTCCGAGAGCACCTTGAGTTCCATGTGCCTTCTCCGGGACCTACGTCCGGGACGTTTCCTTATGGCATAAAGACTTAGCAAATATTGTGAATTGCTTGATCCACGTGTCCCTGTCTGATTGGTCCACCTATATTGGGCAAAATTAGGGGCAACACTTCTCTACACTTAATTATTTATTTCTTAAATTTAATACATTTAATTAATTTGAAAATTAAATATCTAAGTTGATTTTCATCATGATACTTAAATGTTTCTTTTTCATGACACTTAATTAATAGAAAATTATTTTTAGTTGAAATTTATTTTTTCAACTAAATTTAAATAATTTTCAAAATATATTTTTTCTTTATTTTATTAATCAAATTTCGAAATTGCATTTCTTAAATGCTGAAATTTCGAATTTTATTTGAAGAATAGATTAAAGTTGTAAATTATTTATTTTAATTTTTTTTTGATGAATCAGTGAATATTATTTACTCAAAAACCATTTTTGTACAAACAAATAGCGCCTCAATGGCATAACAAAACTTAAAACTATACACTTAATACTTGTGTAAACTTCCTTGAGCTATACAGACTAAACATCAATACAACCAGTTACAGGTGTTGAGACCAGTTGGTGTCTTCAGTTGATACATTTTTTGGCCATACTGCAGCAGTCCTGTTAAGGACCTCTTTTTTTACTCCTTCAATCAACTTCTCTGCATTCATTTTAGTCATCTCCCACAAACTGAGATTTCGGGCTTTCCACAGATTGTATATCAAACACACAAGAGCAACAACAAAGAAATTCTTCTTAAACTTGCTCATTTTTGATCTCCCAATCCACCTGGTTAGAGTGGAGATGTTATCAGCTGCAACATGCCATGACAGCCAATTCTTTATCTCTTGTAGGCAGGCAGCAGATACACTGCAAGCAAAGAATAAATGGCCTGCATTTTCATTCTGTGTTGAGCATAGCTCACATTGTTCCTCAATGTTCATCCCCATTCTCCTTAATCTATCCTTTGTTCTAAGCCTCCCCTGAATTGCTAACCAAGAAATGAAACAATGTTTTGGGGAATTTAATCGACCCCAGACCTGCTGAGACCAATACATTTTGGTCTAAACTGGACAGAGCAATGAGTATCCTATTTTAACCTGATAATGCTGCAGCTGTGTACCTGTCCCTGGCCCAACCAACTCCTTAAAAAGATCCTTTAAGTTCACAAGACTCCTCCAATACCAGCTTCCCTGGGCAGGGGCCTTGTAACTCCACCACTCTTGATCTTTTAAATAGACACTGCTGATCCATTTTAGCCAAAGACTGTCCTGTTTTTGTGCTACTGCCCATATGTATTTCCCCATGGCCGCTTTATTCCATTCTCTGATTTTCCTAAACCCGAGACCTCCAGAAGCTTTAGGTTGGCAAAGAGACTCCCAAGCGATTAGACCCGGACCTGTTGCACAAGCTTGACCTTTCCAAAGAAATGCTTTGCAAATAGATTCCAAACGTCTAATCACTTTCTTAGGCACGATAAACACTTGGCACCAATATGCATGAATAGCCAAGAGCACAGAATTAATTAAGACTACTCGGGCTGCAAAGGACAGATTCCTAGAGCTCCAAGTTCTTATTCGTGCTGTCATTTTTTCAGCCAAAGCAATGCATTCATTTTCAGAAATTCTTTTAGCACAAATAGGAACGCCTAAATAAGTAAAAGGCATTTCTTTCAGTGAGAAACCAGAAGCTAAAAGGACTCTACTAACCTCCTCCTGTGGCATATTGCTGCAGTATATTGCTGATTTTTGGGGATTCGGTTGAAGACCAGATGTTAATGAAAACAATTTCGGCCCCTGAAGTAAATAGAAAATACTTTTAAAGTCTCCATTGCAAAAGAGCATAACATCATCTGCAAAAGCCAAATGATTGATCTTCAATTCTGAACACCTCTCATGAAAGATGAAATCATTTTTGTCTCCAACTTCCTGCAATATTCGGGATAAGTATTCCATGCCAAGCACAAACAGCAAAGGAGACATAGGATCTCCCTATCTCAATCCCCTTTTTGCTTCAAAGAACCCATGAGTCGAACCATTAAACATGATGGAAAATCTGGGGGATCTAACACAATTCATTACAGTTTGAATGAAGAGGGAAGGAAACTGAAGTCCAATGAGCATCTCCTCTATAAACTCCCATTCCACTGTATCATAAGCTTTCTGAAGATCCAGTTTGAACATACAGTTTTCCTTGTTCGATTTCCTCCCATAGTGCCTCACAATATCCTGACAGATCATAATATTGTGCCCTATAAACCTGCCTTGAATGAATCCTCCTTGAGATGTTGAGATCAGATCAGGGAGAATCCATTTGATTCTAGAGCACAATATCTTAGTTGCAATCTTATAAATAACATTGCAACAAGCTATTGGCCTAAAATCTTTGACAGTGTTAGGACACTTTACTTTAGGTACCATTGTGAGAAATGTTGAGTTTATCTCTTTGAGAATCTTACCAGAAGAGAGAAATGAGGAAACTGCCCAGTACACATCCTCTCCAGCCAGGTCCCAGTTATCTTGGAAGAAAAAACTTGAAAAGCCATCTGGACCTGGGGCTTTATTCCCGGAGATCTCAAAAACAACTTTCTTGACATCCTCCTTAGTGATTGGACTAGTAAGCAATTTAGCTTGTTCAGGAGTAACCTTTGGGCCTCTGTTCAGAATCTTGTTAGAAACTGCCTTCCTGCTTGCCATTTTTGATCCCAGGAGAGACTTGTAGTATGACAAAAATGCCTCTGTAACCTGTTCTGGTTCAAAGACTCTCACCCCAGATTCATTCTCAATTGAGAATACTTGGTTTTGCCTATGTCTTTGCTTGATACTTGCGTGAAATAATGCAGTGTTGCTGTCACCATCTTTAAGCTAGTTAATCTTAGCTTTCTGCTGTAGAAAAGAAGAATAATGCTGTTGAGCTGAGATAAATGAATTTCTAGTAACAAGTTCTTGTTGCTGCAACTCTTCATTTAGTGGATCCACATGTAGTTTGTTCTGAGCTTCATCAAGAGACTGTTTAGCTTGAGTCGAAACTGCTAGTAAATCAGAAAAACCTTTCTGATTAATCTCTCGAAATACATTCTTCAAAATCTTCAACTTTTGCACAATTTAATACATACTGGTACCATTTATTTGCTGTTTCCAAACTGCATTAACTCTGCCATCATACTCAGGGTGTGATTTCCATTTATTTTAATTTTGGACCAACTTAAATCAATGATTTTTTCATTTAATGATTAATTAAAATAAATGAAGTAAAATATATTTTATTAAAAATTTAATTAATTAGTCAAAGAAAAATCTAGATAGGTGATATTTTTGCTTGAAGTATTTTTCTAGTGTATTTAATTAAATAGAAAATTAATATTTAAGTTGATTTTCATCATCATACTTAAATATTTTAAATTTTTCTTATATATATTTAATTAAATAGGAAAATTATATTTTTTGTTGTAAATTAATTTTATTAATTAATTTTGGGCCAACATTAAATTAGAATAATTTTTTCAGGATTTATTTTTATTTTAACATGCATTTTCGAAAATTGTATTCTTAAATACTTTAATTTTTCGAAATGCAATATATATTTATAGAAAATTAAATTTGAGTTGTAAATTAATTTAAACTAATTTTGTAACAACTTAAATTAAATATTTTTCTAAATATTTATTGGAAATTATTACTAAGATGGAAATAATTCATGTTATTTTCATATCCATCTAAGTAAAATTTATAAATATTAAATTAAAATTTATATTTAGAATTTTTCATTCTAAATTGGAAATTTTTATTAAATAAATATATATTTAAAATAAATAGATTAAATAAAGAGAATCAAAGAAAATACAACTCTCTTTAAATAATGAGCTTTATTATTAAGATATTCGATCTCCATTGTTGGTTTTACATCGCGTTTGTTTTAGTGAGTAATCCTCCCTAATGGAGGAACGTTCATTAGCAATTTCGCACCGTTTAATCTCGAAAGATAAGTAGTTTGTAAGTGTTTTATATGGTATGGATCACCCTAATGGTGGCGACCATATTTGACTTGCAAATTATGAAACAATGGTGGAAGCTCATAAGATAGAATTGCCTTGACTCTCGCCTAAACGGGACAATGCTGAATTCCAATCTTGATCGAATAAAAGGTTGCTAGAATGTTTAACATTTTAGATGAGCTGACAACTCTATTCAATGGATGGTAGCTTTGACTCTCGCATAAACGGGACACTGATATCAGTTTGTTGAAAACCTTGGAAATTATTTAGGATTGTATGTTTTAGTATTTTCACTTGTCATTCCTACTTGCTATATGTTTAATAATTTCTGAATTGTGTATGAATTTATATTGAACCATGTTATTTTCTGTTATTAAGTTGTAGTTTAATTTTGAATCTTCATTGTTGGTCTAACTTGGTTTGTTTATCTAATGAGATAAATCCCTAGTGGATTTTCACCATTAGACATACATAATAGTGTTAGATCTTAAAAGATAAATATTGTATATGCGACATCTAGCTGTTCATCAATTGATGACACCTTAGACTAGTATTTTTACGATATGAAACAAGAAGATTATATAAATAAGATTACTTTGACTTTCGCTAATCGAAGCATCGTTTGATTCTTATTTATAAACGAAATTATCCTAATTCCTCTTAGCTTCTTCATTTCGAATTAGCTCAATAACATATCATTGGATGAATGGTCTATATATCATATCATGTCATTGTATATTTTCTCTTAAGAAATTAAATGACGCATATGATTATAATCCCGAAATTCTATTTCCAATTGATATAAATCCTCAATCTTAGAAATCTCCTGCTTGTATAGGCAAATCAGACTTAAATTTAAATTAGTAGTGGTGGTCCAAGATCGAATTACTCATAATATTTGGTATAAATTTAAGTCTTTGACTTTAATTTTAGATTTCAAACAGAAATTTTCTTATATTTCTAATTCCAGAATACAATACAGTTACACTTTCTCAAGTGTTTAATATCCATCTTCTATTAATGGATTCAAACTGTATGGAATATGAGTTTAGTATTTTGTGACCAGGATCCACTTGCAGTATTCTAAGAACTCTTTGATGTAACTATACCTAAGTCATCAAAAGACTCAACCACATTTTTTTTATTAATCTATGGCATTTGTATCTTGATCACAGTGGATTTGACAAGATCAATCTCTGCAAAGAGTTAATATGCCTATATCCACTGAAAGTAGTTCATCTCATTCGCAGATGGATGTACATTCAGGGGTGGATATGAGTTTTTCGTTGTATTCTTAAAACAATAACTCTAGATTATACCTTATGCAAAGAAATTTGAAATGTTTGACAAATTTCATTAATTTCTAGCAATGGTTAATACCATTAAGGTAAGTGGTTAAAGATCTTGCGAACTGATAGGGGTGGAGAAATAGTTAGTAGATATGCCGTTCAAAGATCATTAAATTGATTTTTGAATTATATCCAAACTTACCTCCCCAGAAATTTCGAATCGCATGTTGATGATTAGTTACCAGTCGTTGCCTAAATCATTCTATGGTAATACAAATTCAGAATGATGTAATGGTTGGGTACTTAATGTAAATCATTACTAGATTCATGGATGACCTAATCAAAATCTTAAGAAAAGCTAGAACTGTTAACCATGGTTTGTTAGCTATTCTAAGTGATTAGGGGTGGACCATCCCATTGTCAATAGATAAGAGAGTGTTTGTTCAAACAAATACTACTTTTCTAAGAAAATGATTTAGTCTGAAAATAAAGTAGCAAATAAATGAGATATTTTTCTTGATTCCAAAAGTGTTCTATCATCTTATATGACATATGATGATTCCACTGCCTCTGTTTTCTTGTCACAACCAAAGAGGTTAATACCATTTAGTTTTCTTAGACATAATTCACGGTACCTTGTCGTAGTGGAAGAGTTTCTAGGAACTCACCTTCTTATGACTTGGGAGACACTAGTGATTAAAATCCATTGTGAGTTTAAACAAGTAATGGATTGTCAAGATAAGAAACTAAGAAGAAAAGCCAATAGAACTATGGTTTAATCCATTCACATGGAGTAACCTAAAGTTTTCTATTACAAGGACATAAAAGGAAATTTTCGTGTATAAGTCTATTCAATTGACTTAACAAAACTTCCTGTTCCTAGTATTATAGGTTTGAGTTTATCTAAACCTATGGCTTATGGTATACCTGGTAATTACTTACTCTAATGCAAGCAACTTACTTTAGTAAGATGCTGAAGCATTTTCTTTCTAATGGCAATCTATAGAAGCTTCACAACTTCTTAGGCATAGATTTTATTTATCTAAGGAAAATTCTCAACTATTCCAGAAAAGATAAAGCCATGAAAGAATTTCTTAAATCAACAGTGAGAGGTCTTAGATATGCTTTTGTATGCCTTAGACCAGACACCTGCTGTTGAGTGGGAGTAATGAGTAGGTCTCAGATTAATCCAGGAGAAGAACATTGGAAGACAATCAAGTAAATCCTAAGATTAAGAAGAGGAACTATATGTTAGTCTATAAGGGTGTGTTTAAAACTCTTAGACTACACCACATCAGATTTCGAAATTTGCCTTTGTGCTAGAAAATCTTTCTGATAAGATGGTGATTACTCTGGGGGAGGAATAGTGATTTTGGAGAAGTGTAAAAACCTATCTGAAGTCTCTAGGTCTACCAGGAAGGGACTAAATGTTAAAGTTGCAGGAAAGGTACTTATTCAGTCTAAGGAAAGTTCTATACATTTTTTGGCACCATTCCAAATTGCCTAAACTACTAGTGTTAATTTCCTGATTAACCAAAAGTAGTTGCCAAAGATATAGAATCCAGTATCCCAAAGAGAGTAGACATATGGAGAGGAATTTCACATTATCAATGATTTTGTGATTAAGGAAGAGTAATGGTGGAGAAAAGGTTGTGTTTAATTCAACCTTTCAGATCCTATTACGAGGAGTTTACTGCTACTACACTTGATTTGTATATCAAGGTGTTGAGATTATTTAAAATGCACTTTTTTGTTTTATATTAGTGCAAGTGGGAGTTTGTTGGGTTTTATGCCCTAAATAAAACTCATTTAAATATAATCGGATTTACTTATTAATATAAATCAGAAATAACATTTAATGTTGCATGGTTCACATAATTTATTTCATGATTATATGTACATAATGTATGAATTCATCTGAAACCCTTTTCACATACTTGATCCTGTTTATTGTGCTGTCAACACATTTGAAAGTAAACATGACTATGTGAATATTCCTAGATTTATCAGACACGGGGTTTTACTGATATGATAATCTACAACAGAGTTTACTTGCATTTGGAGAAATGCTATGTTCTTTCCAGAGCATTGGTTAAAGTAAAGCTCAGGTTGGATGCATGGAGTATGCATCGGAAGGGACCGATATTGAACTTTGACTTAGATTTATTAAACTTACCGTAATATCTATTCAAGTCAATATCGCCTAGTTGATCCTAGATCAAATGATCTTAATCCTGTTATGATTAGGCTCGATCTCGAGAGGCTATTCGTGTTCTTTGATTTGTTAGTTAAGCCTACTTTTGGGTCAGGGTGATAAGTACATTTTGGGAACACGGTAGTGCAATTGAGTGGGAGCGCTAACATAAACATGGAATCTATAGCTTCTATCTGGCAAATAGTAACTAAAGGATGATCTCCTTCGAGCTTGACCAAACGAAAATAAATGGTGGAGATCTCATTTCACATAAGCTGAAATATCATTTATACGGGGTTAAGTGTTTTAAGGATTAAATACATTGTAGGGTGTAACGGTAATCTAATCCCTTTACAGTGTAGATCATTCATATAGAGGATCATTGATCAAATTAGGATTATAACAATGGATAACTAATGATGTGTCTATATGGTGGAACATATAGAGCATTCTATATACTGAGAGTGCAATTCTAAGTTCTATGCGTGGATTCAACGAAGAATTAATAAGTCAGTGAATTTAGGTTTATAAATTCTTGATCTGCTTATTGGAAGCTCGGTTATATAGACCCATGGTCCCCGCACTAGTTGAGATAATATTGCTTGTAAGACTCATATAACTGGTTTTGATTAATCAATTATAATTCTCAAATTAGACTATGTCTATTTGTGAATTTTTCACTAAGTAAGGGCGAAATTGTAAAGAAAGAGTTTTAGGGGCATATTTATTAATTATGATACTTTGTATGGTTCAATTAATAAATATGATAAATGACAATATTATTTAATAATTATTTATAGTTATTAAATAGTTGGAATTGGCATTTAAATGGTTAAATTAGAAAATTGGCGTTTTTGAGAAAATCAGATGCAGAAAAGATAAAACTGCAAAATTGCAAAAAGTGAGGCCCAAATCCACTATGCATGGCCGACCACTTTTGTAGGGAATTTAAACTGATATTTTCATTATTTTAATGCCAAATAATTCAAATCTAACCCTAGTGGAATGCTATAAATAGATAGTGAAGGCTTCAGGAAAATTACACACTTAAATTTTCTACTTTTTCCTTCAGGAAAACCTGAGCCTTTCTCTCTCCCTATCTTTAGCGGCCACTTCTTCTCTCTCTTTCTTCATTGAAATTTCGAAATTCTTAGTGTTAGAGTAGTGCCCACACACAGCAAGTGATACCTCAATCATAGTGAGGAAGATCGTGAAGAAAGACTTTCAGCAAGAAGGCGTTTCAGCACTAAAGAATCAGAGAAAGAGATCCAGGTTCAGATATTGATAATGCTCTGCTACAGAAAGGAATCAAGGGCTAGATATCTGAACGGAAGGAGTCATATTATTCCGCTGCACCCAATGTAAGGTTTACTAAACTTTATATGTGTTTATTTCATCGTTTTAGAAAGTTCATATTTAGGGTGTTAATCAACATACTTGTGAGTAGATCTAAGATCCTTGTAAAATAATTTCCAACAGAAGCCCACCAAGCCTTTTGGGACGCGAAAGGCACGAAGCCTTCTAGGTGTGCTAGAGGACACATGGAAGCCAACCGAAGAATAAAAGCTGGATGTTTCCCCTAACATGTTTGCTTCTCTAACACAGGACTAATCTTGTCTCCTATGGCAAACCATGGTAGTGCACGACCTCCTCTACATGCGTTCTTTTTTTATGGCTCATCTGACGACTTTGTCTACCAAGGGTGACTTCCACATGACACTTGCCCTGCACCAAACGTGGTCCTAGATGTACGGAACCATCATCCAACAAAAGGAAATCTCTTATTGGGTAGAAAAGTCATGTATATTGTGCATTTTCCCTCAATAGTGGACTTGCTTTTGCATAAAACCTAAATGGGTCATGGGATGCCTAGATCTGAACTCTAGCCTTTATAAAGTCCATCACACCTTCATGGAAAGGGGTGAAGAAAAACCTAGCCGCAAACTCTGCTACATTATTCTCTAAGCTATCTTCTTTCTCAAGAGAAACCTAAAGATATTTCCTTATAGACTGAGTTAGGGTTTTCACTATAAAACTTATTTGTAATACACTTTCAAGTCTAAAAGGCTAATATACACACACTTGTTCACTAGGGATTTTTAATACCCGAACCACATAAAAATCTTCATGTCATTCATTTAATTTCTTATTTAACTTTTTAAGCTCTCACCTAATTTTATTTTTGAAAATCTCGATAAACATTTTTGTGCTTTCATTGAGAGTTGTAGAAAGAATCTAAGTTGCCTATCATCTTTAACTATGGTGGCTACAAGGAAAACTATTGTCGAAAAACCTCTCCCTACTGGCTAGGACTTTGCCATGGATGACATTAATCCACCCCCTCCAAAACATGATTAGCCAAGCCTGGTGAGTGATGGAGAAGTGTCTGAAACTAATGGCCGGATGCCTGAAACGAACACACGAGAAGAGAAGTTTGTTGAGAAAAACCTTGAAGAAGAGGAAGATGGAGAAGACGATGATGAAGAAAATTATAGGTTTAAATCAAAGACAGAAACTATAAGGATGTATAGTATTATGAGAAGGATCTAGGTCTGCTCTGAGTGTCCAGTGAGTTACTTGCAACTTAGCAAAAGTTAGGACAACAAGAAAATTTCTCTCAAACGATAAGGAAAATGATGGCTCGCCTCCGGTCTAAACTCATTGACCTAGACAAAGACTTTGAGGAAGATGCCTTGAAAGGACCTGTTGATGGAGAAAACAGAGCAAACCCCGCCAACGTTGGAACCTCAGCTCTTACAAAAGATAAGGGGAAGGCAAAGGTGGGCGAGCCTCAGACTAAAACGACCATGTTTTCTCTTCTAAAAAATGTGAACACAACCGACCAGCCCTTACGGACGGAGAAAGAAACCAATACCTCTTGGCTTTGACGCCCTTTTGCTCCACAATGCAAGGTTGCGCCACACAAAAGGCCTAATATGAAAGTACCAAAGCCTAAAGAAAGAGAAAACCACCCTAGTTATTCCATTAACCAGGACGATGGGGTGGAGGAAATTCTTTCTGAAGATAGTTGGTCCACGGTAGACCTTCAGAGGAGTCTCGATGTCAAATATGAGAGGCCAAAGGAGAAAAGGAAAAACCCCAGGAGAATGACTTTAGGAACCATTTAAATGATAAGGTTTGCGGATGCGACCTTCTGGATAGTGACACCAAAAGATTGGAACAACAAATTGCTGCTCTTACCAAGTTGGTCAAGAAGAAGAGTTGTGCCCTCTTGGATTCGAAAGATGAAGATCCGGAGCCATGCGTCAGACGGATCATAGAAGCCCCACTACCTGACAACTTCAAAATGCCACAGATAGAGTTGTATGGTGGCTGGACAGAGCCCAGGATGCACCTATTCAAATACAACTAGATGATGCAAGTGGCAAAAGTAAGTGACGATGTCAAATGCCTTTGTTTTTCACTAACACTAACCATGTCCATGGAAGACAAGTGGAAGAGATTTCCCCCAAATGGGTTCATGGATGGAAAGAGTTGCAGTCAGCCTTCCAAAAATAGTTTATAGTTGTCAGAGACTATGATATGGAGGTCGGATCTCTGACCAACCTCAAACAACAACCTGGTGAAATCCTGAAGAACTTCATCCAGTGGGTGATGGAAGTAGTTTCAAAGACAAAGTTCAGTGACGATATGAAACTGGTAACTTTCGAGTCTGGATTAATAGTAGGTTCCTTCTTGTGGAGTGAAACTCAAGGAAAAAGAGCTGAGACGTTGTCCTAGTTCTTGTCCAAAGCTCAAGGAACTAATAACTAGGAAGACACTTATAAACAAGCTTTTGGAATCCCTCTAACACCTACTCCACCAGTAGTAACGCCAAGTTTTACCCTGCCAGTTCTATCTCCAGTAGTCACACTTCTAGGAACATAATATACTCTGATTATCTACAAACTCGCAGCTTCCGGACAAGCACCCACACAAACCCATTTCTCTAGGTATGGAGCGGTATAGACTTGATGCAATATCTCTCCCAGACACTTGATGCAACATACGTAAGTTCCAAAAAAAAGTGTAAGCCATTCCAAGAGCAAGCTAGGCAGAAGAAGTTAGAATAAGAATGATGCTCCAATTAAACCAAGGAAAGAGTATGAGCCCAAATTTTTCGAGTACACAATTTTGGTTGATACTCGAGAAAATGTATATAATGAAACCTCCAACATGGTCCATTACCGGAAGCCTTCGAGGATGCCCTAAGGAGGAAAATACAAAAGAGATCAAAATAAGAGGTGTGAATATCACAGAGACATGGGGCACACCACCAACGAGTGTGACAACTTAAAATATGAAATCAAAACGCTAGTCAGAGCTTGACACCTAGGCCAATGGATCCGAATCCTGATTATCATTTCTTGACAAGGGATGGTCCATGAACAACTTCTCATTTTGGGACAACAAAGAACTGTAAAATCATTCACAAGGGGTAGGTCTTCCTCAAGCTCCCAAAACACAGCTTCTGATCCTACCTGCTCCGCCAGCACATGTTGTAGTAAAAGTTTTAGCTCTAGGACCAAATAATCCACATCCACTAGGTTTAGCTCCGCCTTTTGTTGATGGTCATGTTGCCACCATTTCTAGAGGGCCACACATTGCAGGAAGCAAACAAAACTCACAAAAGAGATATTTAAAGGAGTTAGAGCCTAAAGGATAAATGTGTGCTTTAGTGCAATTGTAACGCCATAATGATTAGGCATGTTATAGTGATCTTTTGATTACTGTGTATTTCTTCGCTAATCAAAGGGTTTTCTTTAAAATTGTGATAAATTAAAACTTTTTGAATAATATTAAACTTTAATAACTATAACTATATAATCATAGAACTAAGTCAGGATCCTCCTTTTAAACTTGCTTACATATTCAAAATAAACCTTACAACCATGCCGCACAGCAACTTCAAAATAAGCCTAAGTTGTCCCAAGACTGAACTCTCCAGGTCACACCATCATGACATGTACAATCATCTTTGACCTCTAGACTCATTACTAATCAGTGTTAGCCTTTCTTTTACCTACACATGCAAGCAATAACTATGAGTTGACAGACTCAATAAAAAAAGTATATAACATACAATATACTACTGACTTATATTTAGGCGCCCATACACATATCCACAAAGCTTAACAAATGATTAAGAACGTTCGTAACTAAGGCACGACCTCTGTACCACATGCACTACGTACTGCTACTGTAATAGTGTTGGTATGGTTTGAACCATACTCCGAGTACCACTAAGTGTTGTACCACATGCACTATGTACCCAACTGTACTAGTATTGGTAACACTGGATTATACTCTTAAAATTAATATATTGTACCACATGCACTCAATACTGCTACCATGCTAGTGTTGGTAGCAGATGAGTCATATAACAACATGCATATAACATACATACATATATACATATATATTCTATGCTAGTCTTACCTCGTTTCCAAATTCAAGCGTGCCAGTCAACTTGAATAGAAAATCACTTACTGAACGGAGGCCCTATGTCACAATCACGTAAAATGAGTAAACAACTTTCTAAACCTTTTCGGTGATCTAAACTCGAAACTAAAAATTTCCACATCAATAAATAGCATGGCAAAACCCTAAGTATCGAGGAAACACGAGAAAAATAATGAAATGGGGAAACTGCCTGAAAAATGGCAGGCTATTTGTATAAAAATAGGAGGCTTTTTTTTTGGGCTTTACACCAGTACGAAAACGGCCTGCTATTTTTCACTGTAGAAAAACAAAGAGCCTCAAAACATGCTCAAAACAACCCTAAACTCGAATCTAAGCTTTAGAACCCCTAGTATCATCAATATAAACCAAATTCAAGCAACAAAACCAAATATAACCAAAAATTTCACAATTCACCATTATTTAGGAATGTTTTTGACTTCATGAATCAAACTTGCTCAACAACACAACCAGCCCCTAAAAAAACCTAACAAGCTTATATCATTAATTACAAACTGCGAAAACACAAAAAAAAAAAAACCAAACCCTAATTCGTACACAAAAAACTCATCATTTTGCATGCTTAAACCAAAGAATACTTTCCAAAAACTTAAGGAGAAGAGAGGCCTAGTGTTGCGCCCTGATACTTAGGTGCGACACAGTGATTTTCTAATTAACGTACTACCTTTGTTAATCAAAGGGTTTTCCTCAAAAGTTGTGCCTAAATAAATTTTTGATTTAAATTATTAAACTTTATAAACATATATATATATATTTACATAAATTAGGATCCCATGTTTAAACTCTTACAATCTTTATCAAAATACTTTTACAAACGTGTTGCACAGCAACTACAAAATACAGCCCAAGTTATCCCGAGACCGAACACTCCAGGTCGCCACGTCTCGACATGTACAATCATCACCCGAGCTCGGAACTCACTCCTGTTCAGCTTTCACCTTTTCTTTACCTACACACGGAAATAATATTTGTGAGTCAATAGACTCAGTAAGAAAAGCACATAACATACAATATATTCCTGACTTGTAACTAGGTGCCCGTACACCTATTCACAAGGCTTATTAGATAAGTGAGAACGTTCTTTACTAAGGTACGAGTATTATACCACATACACTACGTACCGCTACTGTACGAGTGTTGGTAGGGTTTACTCCGTACCTCGAGTACCCTTAACTATTATACCACATACACTCTACATACTCTTACTAATGTGGGTAACACCGTACTGTACCCTCTAGATCCATCAGACACTATACCAATGCACTCAGTACCTATACCGTACTAGTATTGGTAGTGCACGAATCATAAATAAAATGCATATATCACACATACACATATTCGTATATAAATACGTTCTATGCTAATCTTACTTTGTTTCTGAATTCAAGTGCACTAGCCAACCTAACGGAAAATCACGTGCTAGATGAATGCTCTATGTCACATTTACGCAAATAGTTAAATAACAAGCCAAAACCTAATATGAGAATCTAAACTCACAACTACAAGTTTCGCTATCAATAATTAACATGACAATATCCTAATTATCAAGGAAATAACAAACTATGGCTCTAAAAATAACATGAATTGACAAAATAGATTTTTTTGGGAATCCTGCCCTTGATCCGGTTAATCGGTTCTACAATACCTCTAGAACCGGTCAACCGGTTGATAGCAAGTTCCACAAACAAGTTCGACACTCCCTCAAATCAATTCCAAACTTCATTAAACTTTTCAGAACACTTGTACCAACATCCAATAACAGATACTAACAAAAAACAGCAGCCAAAATGCACAAAAACTCAATATGCCATTGTTGAGCCAAGTTTGAGTTCTTAAACTCAAGTTACTCAACACAAGAATCAAGATCAAGACAACCTCAAACCAACTCTAATCAACTCAAATTAAACCCGGAAAACAAACTTTAATTAAAAAATTTACATGCTAGAACCAACAACTCTACTAGAAAACTATTAAGAAGAATTTAGGGCCATACCTCACTTTCCTCCTTCCAAAGGCTACTAATTTCCCAGCACGAATCAACCACAACAAACTGAATTGAACCCTAATTCCTTAGTTCCTTGTTGGTTCTAAAAGAGAAAGAGAAAGGGAGAGGTTCTAGTTGCTTCTTCTCTTTCTCTAATTTTTTTTATTAATCCATTATATACTACAATAACTTAGGCTGAAAACACCAATGGTCAGCTATCACACAACTAATCATCCACCTAAACTTAATAACGAAATTCCCAAAATTTTGTTCTTCCTTCCAACTTAAGTAGTTTTAAGCTTAGGGATAAAATGGTCCAAAACTATAACCTCGCTTAAACACGGCATTCTAAATATCTCAATAGTTTGTCCCGCTAAAAACAAGGTTCTAAACTTACTCATGTGACTCTAACGACCATCCATCACATTTTCAGCCGTCGCCAAACAAAAATCATAAAAATTGCACAATTCTCATTTAGCATAAATAATACTCTAAAAGTTTAATAAAATCTCTGAAATTGAGAAATTATAACTCTAATGCCTATTTCTAAAAATGGGACCCACAACAAATATAAAATCATATATAATTATAAAATGTCCATAACTAATGCTAATTGTCTTTACTAATCCATGATCTAACATGTGGTCATTAAAATTATCCCCCCATTAAAAGGATTTCGTCCTCAAAATCTAACCTGAATAACTCTGGATATTGAGCCCTCATGCCGGCCTCTAGTTCCCAGGTGGCGTCTTCCAGAGTACCTTGACGAAAGCTATAGTCTTTCTTTTTTCTTTACATTTCGCATACTTCCTCCCTACTTAAGACACTTTTTATTTCTTGCATTTACTCTTTATTAGGTAAGGGGTGACTATCATGGCCCGTCCCCAGGCCTTTTGTTATTTACATTTTGAACAACTTTTATCGTAAGTTTATATCTATTTTTCTTCTCTCTCTTTTTTTTATCTGGCCTGTTGTTGCGCGTACTTTATGCCTTAGTACCCCCATAAGTGACATGGAAAAGAATTTTTCGGGTCACTTAGCTTAAATATATATGGGATAACACGCATATTTAGTCCGTCACGGGTTAACTTATAGAATAAAGAAGAATGTAATTACTGAACTCCTAACTATTGATAGTACTTGCGGTGATGGTCAGCATTCCAGGCTCTAGGTATTGCGAATCCATCCATCCTTTTGAGTTTATAATTCCCAGAGCCTATTTCATCGTCAATCTCGTATGGGGCTTCCTAATTTGGCCCAAGTACCCGAACTCTTGGTTCTTGGGAGGCTGAGAAGACCCTCCTTAGGACTAGATCACCAATGAAAAATTTCTTATTTTTGACCTTGGAGTTAAAATATTTTGCCACCTTCTTCTGGTATGCTCCTATGCGTATTTGAAGAATCCTCTCGGAGCTCGTCTACTATATCTAGCACTTCTTCTAAAAGGGCTTAATTTTTTACCGGATCATAGGTGGCTCTTCTGTGGGACGGGATTATAGCTCCAACCGGGACCATTGCTTCACATCCGTACACCATTGATAATGGGGAGTGTCCGGTTGTAGTTCTTGTAGTGGTCCGGTAGGCCCATAACACATGTGGCAGTTCCTCATGAAAATTATTTTTACAGACTAACAACTTTTTCTT
Source organism: Cannabis sativa (assembly GCF_029168945.1). Lineage (NCBI taxonomy): Eukaryota > Viridiplantae > Streptophyta > Magnoliopsida > Rosales > Cannabaceae > Cannabis > Cannabis sativa. The sequence goes on from NC_083607.1 coordinate 12,608,703, forward strand.
TAGGGTGACCTTTAGTATTTTATTAATAACTTCTGCTTGTCTGTTTTCTTGTAGCCTTGCGACTGTAGAGAAACTTTTGATGACTCTTTGTTGGTCACAAAAATTTGTGAATTCATCACAGTTGAATTTTTTTTCATTGTCTGAGACTATTTTGTGAGGCAGCCCGTATCGACATACAATGCTTTATACGACAAAGTCCAAGGCTTTCTTGGCAGTTATGGTCTTCATGGGTTCGGCTTCTGTCCACTTTTTGTAATAATCCACCGCCACTATGGCATATTTTACCCCACCCTTTCCCGTAGGTAGGGAGCCAATAAGATCTATTCCCCATACCAAAAAGGGTCAGGGGCTAGTCATCAAAGTAATTTCATTGGGTGGGGCCCTTGGGATATTTCCAAACCTCAGGCTTGGATCACACTAAAGGATGTAGTCTATATCTTTCTTCATTGTGGGCTAAAAATACCCTTGTCTTAATATCTTCTTTGAGAGGCTTGGGCCTCCGGTGTGGTCTCAACAAAATCTCTCATAGACCTCTTGCATAATCCGTCTAGCTTCAGGATCCGACACACACCTTATGTATGGCATGCTGAGCCCCTTTCGATAAAGAACATTGTCGATCATTAAATACCAATGAGCTTGGTACTGTAACCTTCTGGACATGATCCTTTCTTGAGGCAGTTCTCTTGTTATTATGTACTTAATGATGGGGTCCGTCCAATCTGACCTTTGTTCATTGGTGGCCATTATTTCTTTAGTCGTGATGCTAGGTTCCGCAAGTTGCTCGACAGGTACCACCCCAACCTTTCTATCTTGCTATCTAAGGCTATCTTGGCTAAGCAGTTTGCATGAGCATTCTTTTCTCGTGGGATTTGCTCCACCTTATATTCCTTCAACTCTTAGAGCAACTGCCTGACAGCTGATACGTAAGCGACCATCTTTTCTCCCCGGGTCTGGTATTCTCCTGACACTTGGTTGACCACCAGTTGTGAATCACTATAAACCTCTACTCTGTTGGCTCCTACAGCCTTGGCCAATCTCAATCATGCTATTAAGGCTTCATACTCGACTTCATTGTTAGAGTGTAGCCTCGGAAAGTTGTGCTCCTGTTACATATCTTGACACTCCTGTTGAAAAATATCCTCTGTAAGCCATTATTTGGGCCTCCTGCAGGTTAATGTATTTCTGGACTCTCTTCTAAAAGTCTTGGAGGCTAGCCGATCCTTCCTGTTGTAACTTGTTCCAAAAGAGGGTTCTGTTCGGATCCCGGCTTGGAGTAGGGCCAACTATTGTCCATCGTCAACCTTTTTTGTTTTTGAGGCCTCCTCCTTGAACCTTTGTATAAAATTCTTCAAAGTCTCCATGGGAAATTGTTTTATATTTGTCAAGGCACTCACTGTTAATCTTCCATGCTACCACAAATTGTCACTGAATACTAACTTGTAACTAGTTCCAACAGTCTACCAATCCTAGCTCCAATTTCTTGAACCATTCCTCGGCAGACCCGTTTAGCGTCAGTGGAAAGCATAGACACTTTGCATCATTGCTAACTCTCATGACGGTCATTACACTATTGAATCGAGATAGATGATCACGGGGCTATGAGTCCCCCGTGTACATTGCCATTTCGCGCATTTTGAAATTTTTGGGAAGTTCCGCTTCCAGGATGTTCCTAATGCAAGGCTCTTTTTCCTCGCAATCAGACCCCGAGTCATCTCCCTTCTGTCTCCACGAGACTCTAGCGATGTCTTTCCGAAAGATTGCCAACTCAGCCAAGATTCCCTCATTCAAGGCATCTCCCGACACCGGTATTTCCTGCTTCTTCCTTTCCAGGTGCTTTCTCAAGTCACCATGTTTATCATTAAGTTTTTGCCTGAAGTCAACGGGGGATGTTTCCAACTTTTCCTCCCTCTTTCCCTGGGTTCCTGATGCACTGATACGCTCTTTTGGTCCTCTCAGTCTTGAGGGCCAATGCTCTCTCGAAGGAGCTTGCCCCTCTGCGGACCTTTCTCTTTCGGGAAATCAGAGCTAACCTTTCACAGATCTTGGGCCTTTTTGTTCTTTTCAGGGAACAAAGTAGGGTTTTTCTTAGGTTTCCCCTCAGAAGGATACAGTATGGTGCTTGGCTCCTTAGTCTTGGGCTTTTGGGTGCTTAGTGAGGACTCTTCTTGTGTTTCCTCTAGTCCTTGAGGCACACCTTGGGATGCACGTGGATTTCAACTGTCTCCATGGCTTTCTGCATGGTGACCATTATTTCTTACATCCTTCTATTTTGCTCTTTTTGAGCAGCCAGTTTGGCCTCATGATCAGCTGCTTTGTGCCTTAGGGCCAGTAACTCGGTATAGCTACCATCGTCATAAACACCATACCCTTATGGGCTTTCTTCATATTCTTTGTAATTTGATTTGTCTCGTTCGTCAGAACCTATATTTACCCGTGAGGCTTCTTCTTCGTCCTCTGGGTTTCAAGATCCAGGGGAACGAGGTTGTCGCGTGTGGTTTCGAGTTTCTACCATTGTAGCTGAGATCTTTTGTTGTCGTGTTTCGAACAATGCTTCCTACAGCTCTCAATGAAAGCACCAAACTTTCGACCGAGATTTTCAGCAACTAATTAAATAAGATAATAATGAGGGCTTAGGGATAATTAATGCAGGTGATTTTTACGTGGTTCGGGCATTAATGAGTCGTAGTCCACGAGTCTCTGTTATTAATGAGAGTATTCCTTACAAAGAATGTTTTTTGGTGGTCTTTTTTTCGATCCCCCTCTCAATTTTTATCAGTGGTATTTATAGAGATTTGTGGGAAGAAGAAAAGGAGAAACTTGTCTTTAAGACCTAACTATGGGCGTGCACAAGTTCCCAGAAGGTACAAAATAGGGCATGCACCACCTATGTAGTAGGTAGCATAGGTGTTAGGTGAGATTAGCCATCATCCCTTCTTCATTGATGTGATTCTTCATGATGGAGCCGTCACTAGCTCCTTCAATTATCGTGTAATCGTCCTAAAGCAGTTTTATGATGTTTGACACGTCTTCTTATGGGCGTTCCCAAACGTTTTCTCCATGCTGCATTAAAAGCAAAGTGACTGTTCAACTCAAGCCTTTCTGGCCCTGAGACGCCCATCTGTGTCTTGACTCTCGGAGGAGAAGATAGATCTTTTATTCATGTCTGAGAGCTAGCATCATGAGCCATACTTGTTGCTTCTTTAGTCCAACTCCCAACTCATCTCCGGATGATTTGCCTATGTCGACCACATGTCACATACAGCAGTTGCCACGTATATTAGGAATAAACTAGGAAAACAACGTCGAATAAGGCAAAACGAGGCTTAAGAGGAAATAAACAAGATTTAAAGGAAAGAAAACAATAATCTTCAAAAATAATGAAAATAGCTAGAAATGACGCGTGTCGACCAAAGACGTCAAAAAGAAATACAAGACGCGTATCATTCGCACAAATTAAAAATGGACGATGCAGTCATACATACAAAGAACGTAATGCAATAAAAGGAAAAAGCCTCACGTAGAAGGAGCATGTATTAAGAAATGGGAGGAAAGAACCCCACTCAAAAAAATTCTTTGACTGAAATTTTGATCAAAGTGGCTTCCCATTTTTGGTCAAAACTACTATCTAGCAAAATTGACTAAATTTTAGAGTTTCAGACCTTACAAACAATTGCGGAAATAATAAAAAAAATTATGTTATGATCAGTTTCAAAATGTTTAGATTAAACTTAAGGTTTAAGTTCTTAATCATAAAAAAAAACTATCATGTGTTGTTGTTTTTTTTGTTGTCTGCATGAAAGTTACATTATCATGTAAGAAACAGAGGAAAGAAAGATATAGAAAAGTATTAGTGAAAGTAAAACTGAATTGTCTTTATTAATGAACAAAGGGTATTTATACAGAGTGAGATGAGGACATCAACAACCAACTAAAAAACAGAGTTGGTTATGAATATAACTAACTGTAGCTAACATGACATCATGATGACTAACAGTGTCTAAAACTTCCCCTCAAGATGGAGTGTAGAGATTAGAGACACTCATCTTGGACAATAAGGTTTTGAATTGAGTAGGGAAGAGAGCTTTGGTCATCATATCTGTAATATTATGCCGAGAAGGGACATAGGAGAGCTTGATGTGATTTTTGTTGACCTGTTCTCGAACTATATGGCAGTCGATATCAACATGCTTAGTACCCTCGTGGAAGACCGCATTCTTAGATATATGGATGGCAGCTTGATTGTCACAATGAATGGTTGTTGGTTGAGATGAGGAGATACTGAAATCAGTCAAGATGTTGTGTAGCCATATGATCTCACAGGTTATATTGGCAAGAGACCGGTACTTAGCTTCGGCAGATGACTTGGAGAGATTAGATTGCTTCTTTGATTTCCAGGAGATGAGAGACTGCCTGAAAAAAATACAAAAACCAGTGATGGGAAGTCGTGTATCCAGGCAGGTGCCCCAATCTGCATCAGAGAAAGCTTGGAGTTGAAAGAGTCTATCTACAGGAAGCTGGGAGATGTTGTTTGAATATAACATGAGTCCTTGGCCAGGGGTGCCTTTGAGGTATTGGATAATTCGGTAAGCGGTCTTGAGATGTGGTTGTCGAGGATCACTATTGTATTGGCTGAGTCTATTCACGGCACAGGCAACATTAGGCTGTGTGATAGTGAAGAATAAGAGCTTGCCAATGAGGCTGCAATAAGAGGTGGCATCATTGACAGGAGGACCAACATCTTTGCTGAGAGAAAGGTTGGCATCCATAGGAGTGGAGATAGCCTTTGAGCCAAGGAGACAAGTTTCATTTAGAATTTGTATTGTAAAATGTCTCTGAGAAGCAGACATTCCTACCTTGGATCTTGCAATCTCGAGACCAAGGAAAAACCTCAAGTTGCCAAGGTCTTTGAGCTTGAATTTTGAGTTGAGAAAAGCTTTAAAAGATGTTGCCTCAGCAGCATTGGTATTTGCAATTACTATGTCATCTACATAGACTAATAAGGCAAGGAAACTTGTGGTAGATTTTTTGATGAATGGGGAGTGATCATAGGCAGATTGATGAAATCCATGCTCAAGGAAAGTGGTGCTTAATTTTGCAAACCACTGTCGATAAGCTTGCTTGAGGCCATAAAGGCTTTTGTGTAGTAGACAAAAAAGATTTGGAGGCAGCTCCCCCTCATGGACATATCCTTTAGGGAGTGTCTTGTAAACTTTTTCATTAAGATCCCCATGTAAAAAGGCATTATCGATGTCCATTTGGCGAAGAGTCTAGTTGTCAATGGCAGCCAATGCTAAGAATAGTTTAAGGGTATTGAATTTTGCAACAGGGGTAAAAGTTTCAATGTAATTAATGCCATGCACTTGAGAATACCCTTTTGCAACCAGACGTGCCTTGTATCTATCAACTTCAGCTTGTTCATTGTATTTTATTTTATAAACCCATTTGTTTCCAATAGGTTGACAACTTGGTGGTAAAGAGACAACAGACCAGGTGTTGTTTTTCTTGAGTGCAAAAAAATTATTATTGATGGCTTTCAACCATTGTGAGAATTTAGATGCTTGTCTGAAAGTAGTAGGCTCAAGTTCTGTGTAAGCATGAAATATGACATTCCTAAAGGCAACACTTAGCTTGTCATAGTTAAGATATTTCACCAGAGGATGATGAGTTGAAGACTGCAGATGTAGTCTTTTAGATGAGCAGGTGGGAGAGATTATCGACCTACTTTGGTGATTGATGAATGTTGTGTGACCTTAGGGAGAGTATCAAGGTCCTGTGTTGATGGAATTGTAGCAGGTGCTGCTACTGGTTTAGGATCAGCAATTACAGTTGTTGGTGTGGTATCAGTAGGAGCATTGGCTGGTATATTTCCATCAGTAGTGTTTGATGGTGTTTGAGGAGTGGTGACAGGTTGTGTTGGAGTATTAGAATTTATGGGAGATTTGGTAATTGAGTAGAAAAGAAAATGTCCAGTTGTTGGGTGTTTAGAGACCCTTTAAGTGGAAAAATTGCTCATAAAAGACAACATCTTGAGAGTGAAAAATTTTGTTAGTGGCTAAATCGAGAAGTGTGTAAGCTTTCATGCCATTAGGATAACCTATGAATATTCAAGCATGAACCCGAGGAGAGAATTTGTGTTTAGTACTAACTATAGATGAAGCATAGGCTAGACAACCAAAATTCCTCAAATGCTCATAAGCTGGTAGTTTATTATGCAGCAATTAATAGGGTGTTAAGTGTTGTAATAAGTGAGTAGGTGTTTGATTGATCAAGTATATTGCAGTATGTATAAGATAGGGCCAATAGGTCAAGGCTATAGATGATTGAAAAGCCAAGGCACAAGCCACATTTAAGATGTGCTGATGTTTTCGCACAACAACTGAATTTTGTTGAGGTCTTTCAACACAAGAATTGTATACTTGAATACCTTTTTGAACATAAAAGGACTTTATATTAAGTTACTTTGCATTAACATACCTTACAACTTTAATATTTTTAGAGAATTGAGTGAAAACAAGGTTATAGAATTGTGGAATTAAATGTTGCACATCAGATTTGGATTGTAACATGTAAACCCAAGTATATCTGCTGTGGTCATCCACAAAAGTTAGAAATATCTATAACCTTCAATGCTATGAACATGAAAGGGACCCCATATGTCAAGATGAATTAAATCAAAACAAGATTCAACAATATGATTTTAAGAATTAAAAAGTAATCTTCTTTATTTAGCTAAATGACATATAGAACATGGGGAAATAACATCATTAGCAGAATGTAATTGTTTATTGAGTAATCTTGTTGCGGACAAGGAAGGATGTCCAAGTCTAGAATGCCATGAAAAGGCATTGTTACAAGTTTTATTAAACTGATTACAAGGAAAAGAAGATGTGGGTTGGCAAATTGCATCAGAAAGTATAAATTGCCAATGCGTTTAGCTATCTCAATCTTCGTGTTCTGAGTACCCTGTAATGTGCAAGAGTTAGTGGTAAAATGAATATTGTTAGATGTACTAGTGAGAAAACTGGAAACACTAAATAGGTTGAATTGAAAGCTAGGGACATAGAGTACATTAGAGATGAAAAGATTCTGTGATATGTTGATGTCACCCGAGTTATGAACTCTAATAATAGAACCATTTGGAAGAGTAATAGTATGAGCAATAGTATTCTTATGCACAATAGAAAATAAAGAAATATGACAACATATGTGGTGTGAAGCACCACTATCAACAATCCATAAACAATTATTAGAAGATTTACCAGAAACATGAGATGCAAAAGGTTTAGATGCATCTATGTAGGTATTGGCTGGAGCTTCTGTGTGAGCAGTGAGATTATGGCCTGAATATCTTCTTGCTTTGTAAGATTAACAAGAACACCATATTGATCGACTTATGCGGAGGCATTATGGACAGAGGGTTGATCAGATTTCTTTTTGTCACCATAACCAGGAGGAAAATTGATTAGGAAAAAAAATTTCTTTTAAATGGCCTGGTTTGTGACAATTAAAGCAGTAGAGTCTCATCTTTTTATTGGGACGTGGATTAGTAGATACTGCAGAAGCAGAGGGATTTTGAGCAAGAGCAGCAGGGGGTTGAGTGGATTCTTGGACAGAGGCCAGTAGTGGGAGTTGAGGATTTTTGAGTTTTCTTTGTCTTTCTTCATGGACAACCATGAAGAAAACTTTCGACAAAGATGGAAACGGATCAATGAGAAGGATTTGTGCACGAATAGGGAAGAAAAATTCATTTAACCCTATGAGAAATCGGAGAACATGTTCTTGATTCAGGAAAGCCAAATGATCAACAGAGGCAGCACAAGTACAAGGAATCTGAGGTCTCAATTCCTGAATGTCATCCCACATACACTTAAGTTTTGTAAAATATGAACTAACAGACCCATTGCCTTGTCAGAGAGTGATAAGAGTTTCTCTAACTTCAAAGATTCTAGGGCCATTACCTTGATCAAAGTAGGATTTGAGCTCAGTCCACATCTCAGCCGAAGTATCAAGAAACATGATACTACTCTTGATTTCAGGGGTGACTGAATGGTGAATCCAAGACATCACTATTTGATTGCAGCGGAGCCAGTGATGATGAAGAGGATCTTCGATTGGAGGTTGAGGTAATGTACCCTTGAGAAACACAGTCTTGTTTCTTAGTCCAACAGAAAGCTTGAAATCACGTCTCCAAGCCTAAAAATTGTGATCAGACAATGGAAGAGTAACCAAGATTAATCTAGGGTGATCTCCTGAACTGAGGTAATAAGGACTCGAACTATCTACATGAGTAGGGCGATGAAGAAGATTCTGATTGTTGTTGTTTTCTCCAATAATTGCAGAAGCTGGAAGAATGATCGGATCATCGTTTGTTGGAGCATCTGGGATTGTCGATGAAGTATGAGGTAGAGGATTTTAGCCAGAACTTCGGGAACCAGTAGCACGAGTTTGAACCATGGTGAATATCAATGGCAGAACAGAGTTTGAACAATGAAGATGAAGAAGAAGAGAGAAAATTTTAAGCATTTGATACCATATTAGTGAAAGTAAAACTGAATTGATCTTTATTAATGAACAAAGGGTATTTATACAGAGTAAGCTAAGGACATCAGCAACCAATTAACAAAAGTTAGTTATGAATATCACTAACTGTAACTAACATGACATCATAATGACTAACAGTGTCTAAGAGAAAGGGGTAATGAAAACGAAAGGGATGAGACTCGGTGGTGATGGTCATTACGTTGACCACATGAGAGAGAGAGGATGAGGAGATTGGGTTAAAAGGAGAAAGGGGAATAGATATAGCATTATTAATCTTTCGAAACAATATGAATAATTAGGATAAAATTAATATTAGTGCTTTGTGATCTTTTCAAATTAATGTCATACAAAATCATATGAACTCAATTTTCACCTTGCGAAAAAAGAAAAATATGTACTCAATTTCCTTATATTGATAAAGGTGAAGGTAATGCTAGTTTAGCATATAATGTAATCATGTTATCTCTTATTTTTACTTTAAGCATAGAAATTTCCACTCTCTTATATCCCACTTTATTTTTTATAAAATATACATTTATATATTGGTCAATATTCCATGGACAAACATGTCTCTTAATTCTCGTGCTCCATAATTGTCTACACTAAAAAGACAATACCCCCCATTTTTGATTCTCATAAAAATATAATTAATATTAGAATAAATATCACATGCTTCCAAGATTTTCAAATATATCATTTTTGTCTCCAAATTCTTTTATACAAGTGTTGGACTTCAAATTTGTATTTTTTTTTTTATAATTCTTCAAATTTGTATTTGTCTATCAAGTTGGCTCGGAGCTGGAGATATACATCTATAGTATATTACTAGATTATATAAAGAATCAATAACGACTTGTTTTTGTCGTTGATTTTTTTTTTTTTTTTGTGTATTCCTTTTCTCTTCTTAATAATAATCTCTCTATTATAATAATAATAATAATAATAATAATATTTTCCTCAAAAAAATAATAATAGTTTACTCTATCGTTTTTAGTCTTTTGTGCATCTTATTTTTTTCATTTAAATTTTTATACTACTCTTTTCTATCCTTTTTTTTTCCATTATTCTGCACTTTTTTTTGTTAATAATAATCTCAGACTTTTTTTTATAGTCTTTTGTACACTTTATTTTTTAAAATAAGAAATTATAAAAATATTTTTTTCTTATACTTTTATATTTTTATCCATCAATTTTGTCTGTTCACTATTTTATCTACTAATATAATCGTACATATTATTATTAATCTCTTTTGTTTTTATTGTTCCTTTATCATCAATTTTCTTTGATCGATGTTTTATTTTTATTTTTATTTTTATTTTTATTTACTTATTAATAGATAAATATTGGAGATTCTACCAAAAATAACTATAATAATAATAATAGTGAAAAAATAAAGTTAAAAAAGCGTAGTGTACTCCTTTTCTCTCTCCATGGGGGAAGGAAAAAGGAATACCAAAAACTTGATATTCAGGTAATAGGCCATGTTGGTCAGAATCTTAAGCTTCCTTCGATCCAGAACTGTGTTGTGGAAGCACCGGTGGCTAAGGATTCTCATGACTCTCGTTCAGAGCTCGAAGTTGATCTTGCTATGGAGATTAGGGTAGAACCAACGTCGTTTTCTAGGAATAGATATGAATAAAGATGGCAAAACCTAGACTGAGGAGGTTGAAGGAAAGGATTTTCAGAACTCGACTATGAATATGTGGAGTAAATTTAAAGCAAACTAGGTTTGTACTCTATCCACGAAACTTGAATTTTCAACCCCGATGAAACGTGGAGACCAATTGATAGCTAAAATTGATTTAGTAAGAGGTGGCATTGAAACATCTCATTGGAAAAACTCTGTTATATGTGTGGTGTTGGGTGCGAATCTTCCCTTCCTGGTGTTCGAAGGATTTATCAAAAGAGTTTAGGGGAATTTAGGTTGTTATCCCATTTTTTGCACTATGACGTAGCAAAATACACAAATGAGACGTGTCCTACATTCCTCGCATTTGGGTGGAGATAAATGTCCCGGGCAGACTTCATATTATACATCTATATGTATAACTTCTAATTACCCGAGCAAGGTGGAAGGTGGACTATCCGAGCAGGCACAAGTTTGGCTTTCCGAACTACTTATCAGGACTTAGCTACTTCAGAATGATCTCGTGAAGTCCAAGCACGAATACAATCCCTTTAATCATGGGATTGAATCAGGGGAATATGGCAACCTATTCTAATTTCCTATTTTGTGTATCATAATTATGTAATGGATGTTCTTTCCTATTTTATACATTGTAAGCAAAAAGGAAACATTTCCTCATGCATTAAGGCCCTATAAATAGTGATCTAGCTTCACTGTCAAAGGGATCGAAAGAATTGCTTCAAAGAGAGATCTAAGAAAATTACTCAGAGATTTCATTGTAAGAGCTTTGAGAGAGAAAAACACTTTGTTCTTTGTCTCAAGTTAATACAATCTAAGGGGAGTAGGCTATTGCGACACTCTCTCGGTCGTACCTCTTTAAAATTTGGTAACTTTATTATTTATTTAGTTTTGCTCTATTTATATTATATTCTTAATCACTTAATAACTGACTCTCTGTCGTTGGCTAAAAGCGATGTCAATATTTTGGTGCTTTTCATTGAGAGCAAAAACCCAAGTTTGTTATTTGTCTTAAGTGTTAACAGGCGTACAAAATGGTGGTGCAAACTCGCAGAGGCCTGGTCAATCAGAACGACCCAATGGTGACGGATCCTAACATACAAACCCCAGGGAATACGAGAGGACCACCAGGGACAAGTCCCGAACAGACCAATACACAGCCACCTACTGTGTGCCATGATGTGACTTCCCCTTTAGCTGGGATCACACCAGGTGTGCAAGAGACTGGGAATACCTATTTTGCAGCCGATCAATCCACTCCTAACACTGGAGTCCCGTCCACCACCAATGCTCAGAGGAGGGTGGGGGATGATACTGAGATCCAAAACCTCCGTACAGCTCTTGGACTCATGCAAGGCCATAATAACGCTTTGCATCATGATCAGGAGGATCTCCGTGCTGCTATAAACCTCGCGTTTGATGAGTAGCGATGCTAGTTTATAGAGTGCAGGGACAGAGAGATAGAAACTTTGAAGGCTCAGCAAGCAACTCTCGATGATCGCACGAGGCAGCCCACCGTACTAATACGGAGGGCCTACCAAGTCACTAATAAACAACCAGCTATCGGGCCTAGTGTCCCACTAAGCGGTATAGAAGACTATGCTATTGGGCATACCGCCCAAACTCATAATGGTCAACCGTTCAATCCCCCGCCACAGGTCTAACCTGTGGGCCAAGCAGTAGACGGCCAGATCCTACCTGACCGCTCTTTGGGTGGAGTTATACCAAATAACTTCATCCAGGCTAAAAATTTTGGCCAACCCACCGGCCAAACAAATCAGACATCGAGACCACCTGGTACCTCGGTATTTAACAGATTGGGTGCTGCCCACGATCTCAGGGCTGACCTGAACAGAAGGAGGGTTCTGGACGAACAATACGTCCAACCAACTGCCCAACCAGGTATCCGCATCCAGGACCCAGCACTAAGGGATCCTGATGTGACTCAGGTCGGTCAACATGCCGAACCAATTCATTCTTTCGTGCAAGCACAATTGGATCAACTGAAAAATATGGTACAAGGCCTGACCAGCTCAAAACTCACTAATCTCGAGCTGGACTGAGCACGCGAATCACCCTTCTCCCCAAAGATTGAAGTCCTTAAATTACCCCTAAAATTCAAGATGCCTACTTGGAAGATGTATACAGGGAAAGAAGACCCCTTATCACATCTTAAATATTTTGAGATGTAGATGGATTTGTAGGGGGTACAAGGTGATGTGCGATGTAGAATATTCCCTGCTACACTTGCAGAGGCCGCCCAATATTGGTACTTCAAGCTATCATCAAGAAGGTTTAATCGTGGAAAGCCTTCTCTTTAGAACTCCACGCATAGTTCTCCTCTTCCTGTCAACTCCCCTCGCACCTAGAAGACCTGGTCGAGATAAAACAAGTACCAAGAGAACCCCTCAGAGCCTACATAAGCAGATTCATGTTAGAGGCTACAAAGGTTAAGGGGTTAACCGAGGAGGGAAGGCTGGCCGCCATACTGGGGGGCCTTGAGCCGCTCAGGGAACTGTGGAAAGACATTAAAAGATTTGGTCCCATGGGGTCCATGGCAGAATTTCTGGATCGAACAAATGGATTTATTATGCTCGAGTAGGTTGTTCGGTGTGTGGACATAATCGAGCATAAGAAAGGCCAGTAACATATCTCCTCGGTGGGGGCACCTACCCAATGTCCACAATATCCTAGTAGCTCAAATCTGAGCGGGAAGAGGTCTAATAACAGTGGCAGGCAAGGCAACAGAAAGAAGGGAAAGTTCACTGGAAATGGCAAACACAACCCTAGAGAAAGTGCCTCAAAGTTTACTGCCTTTTCTGTCCTGACTGAAGACCTAGAGACAATTTATGCAACAACCCAGTCTATCATCCCGTACAAAAAACCCACTCCCATGAAGAAGGACGTAAGTAAGAGAGATATGTCCAAGTTCTGTTGTTTTCATGCAGATTACGACCATGACACAAACGAGTGCAATAACCTGAAGGAGGAAATTGAATTCTGGATCAGACTAAATTACCCACATTTGCAAAAGTATGTCAAGACCGATCAGAACCAAAGGGCTGCGTAAACAGACGATAATCAGAATCTATTAATGCCTCCACCAGTAGATGGGCATTTACAAGTCATTATTGGGGGCCCACATCCAGCAGGAGACTCGGGCAAAGCTCGGGAAAAGTATGCTCGAGCTTACAACACAAACAAAAGGAAACAGTTCTTGTCGTAGAAGAGAGAAAGCCAAAAATACCACGGGTAGGGGAACCCACTATAAGTTTTATTGAAGCAGATGCTATTCACATCCACTTCCCACACAACGACCCATTGGTCGTGGAAGTACAAATAGCAAACAAAACAGTGGCCCGGACTATGATAGACAAAGGAGCCTCCTCAAATATCCTGTTTAAGACAACATATGAGAAGATGGGGCTCCAAATTAAAAATTTAATCCCCTACACCCAACTTGTGTATGGTTTCTCTAGCCAGAGCGTTGCACCTCTGGGGCAAATCTGTCTACCCCTCACTGTTGGACAAGCTCCAAGGAGCATAACTGTAATGGCACAATTCTTGATAATTACTGTCCCATCAGCTTTCAATGTCATGTTAGGCCGACCGGCCCTATATGACTTAAAAGCTATCACATCAGTTTTTCATTTGTGCGTGAACCTCCCAACAAAGAATGGGGTAGGGTGCCTCAAAGGGAATCAAAGAGTAGCACGGGAATCCTATAACCTTGCCCTAACTAAGGTCAAAAAGGAAAATTCCTCCGGCCACTTATTTGAAAAGCATAGTAATCAGTATTGTGTATGCGTATGGTTGGAAATGCTTATTAGCATTGATCATGAATTGAGATGTACTAAATGATGGAAAGTTATGGTCGCAGGTGTATAGATCATGCACCTGAGGCGATTTAGTAGGGGTAATTGTGAGCTTGTTGGGCTCGGGGTTAGTGGTGAGGGTGTGAATCCTGCACCACCACCAAATTGGGAAGAGTTGTATGCCACGATGTAGGAGACCATCCAATAGCAATGCGATCAGATCCAAGAACTGAGGGAGCAGCGAGCTCAACCTGTTCTAAATCCTAATCTCGATCCTGCGGCACCTCCTGTAGTGCCGCAGATACGGGAAATCGTCTGGAACCATTCTATGAGCGGTTTAGGAAGCAGAATTTGACAATATTTGAGGGTGGTGCTAATCCACTTCAGGCAGAGCAATGAATAAGCATGATAACATCCATTTCTGAGTTCATGCGAGTTGAGGGTAATGATCGGGTCAGATGTGTCATTTACATGTTGCATAAGGATGCCCACATCTGGTGGAAAATTGTGTTATAAGGTCATGATCTCAATAACATAACCTGGAATGCTTTCTGGACCTTGTTCCATGAAAAATACTATAATGAATCTATCCGAGCGGCAAAAGTAGAAGAATTTATATGGATGACCTAGGGCAATATGACGGTGACAGAGTATGCCACCAAGTTTGGCCGGCTGGCAAAGTTTGCCTCAAATTAAGTGGCCACTGAGGCGGCTAGAAAGGCCAAGTTTATTTGGGGATTGGAAGAACATATCATTGAGATGTAATACTATTTTGAACCATGTGTTTTGTAAAAGTTATTAATTGAAGCCTCTGTTTTATAAAATGATAAATTATATCCTGTATTTTTCAAATTAGTACTAAATAGTATCTTGGACTGATTTTTTGTCAAACTAAAATTTAATAATAACCCGATATAGAGGTGTTATGACAAAACTGGTTATATTTTCTACATCTGTTCGTGTTACAAATTATTTTCAAGTTGGTTATATCAAAAAAAATTGTCAAAAATTGAACTCAATGTCTTATTTGTACTATTTTAGAAAATACAAGGTTTTTTTTATTATTTAATAAAAAAGATGGTCCAATCGGTAACTTTTACAACATACATGGTCCAAAATAGCATTCACCTTTAAAATATAATACTTAAATGATATAAAGAAAAAAAAAATAGAGAAGTTGATATATGATGTAATATAAATGTGTAAGGTAAAATAGAATAAGTAAAATTTTGGTGAGGTATTTTAAAGAATAGAGTAGAGAAGTTGATGTAAGTGCTTTAAGAGCGTAAAATTGATCTTATTTAGTGTTCCAAGCCAAGTATTATCCCAACTCTGATTTTCTTTCTGCAGAGCTTGGCAACAATCCAAGTTTTGTTTGGCGTAGCATCTGGAGTGCACAAAGCTTGGTTAAATTGGGTTGTCAACGATTCATTGGTAATGGAATGTCAACAAGTATCTTGAAGCACCCTTGGCTCCCCGATCCCGTCAATCCTTTTGTGACTTCCAATGCTCTCGGCCTCAACAACCAAATGGTCAACTCTCTTATGGATATTCATGAGACATCTTGGGATATCCCCCTAGTTCAAGATATGTTTAATTCTCGAGATGCTCACTTGATCCTTGGAATCCCGTTGAGTTCTACACCAATTGAAGACTGTTGGTCCTGGAGGGGTGAAAGATCTGGTTCCTTCTCTGTCCGTAGTGCCTATGATATGCTGCAGATTAGTAAACATGGTCAGCAGAATCAACCAAACTCAGGATTTTGGCACAGGTTTTGGCATCTTAAAATACCACCAAAAGTGAAGAACTTCATGTGGCGCGCTGTCACCAATACCCTCCCCACATGCCTTGAACTGGCTTCAACGAATGTCGATCTATCCTCCTTATGCCCTGTTTGCCGCAATGCGGGTGAGACTGCTTCTCATGTGCTATTGAATTGCTCATTTGCTTTCAGCTGTTGGGAGCGTTGTGGGTTCACCATCCAATCTGATACTTATTCATCAACTATTGGTTATTGGCTTGACTCTACATTCGCATTGTATGGTGATGATATAGCTTGCCGTGCCATCATGATATGTTGGGCACTTTGGAAGTCTCGAAACAAGCTTGTTTGGGAGAAGAAGACTTCCTCTCCAACTCAAGTCATTCATTCAGCATGGACTACACTTGACCACTGGCGTACTGCTCAAGATAAAACTAGTTTATTATCATTGCCACTCTTGCAACATGATAATAACATTGAGCGTTGGACTAAACCCGATTCTGATACAGTCAAGTTAAATGTTGATGGAGCGTTATTTGAGAGAGAAAGTGCTTATGGTTTCGGCATTGTTGCTCGAGATTCGACGGGCCACATTGTTGATCTCCGAGCCACATATCAGGGAGGAAACTACCCAGCTGAGGTGGTCGAAGCTCTTGGTATCAAAGAAGCTCTAAGTTGGTTGAAGGACAAAGGATGGAATAAAGTTGACATGGAAACTGATAGTATGGTAACGGTGCAAGCAATTTTTAGTAATCAAATTATGTCCTCTACTTTTGGTTTGGTTATTAGAGATTGTAAAAGTCTATTGTCAGCTTTAAATAATGTTAGTATTCGTTTTGTAAGACGATCAGCAAATCGCGTTGCCCACTTTGTTGCTAGGCGATCCCGATTTTTCACTGATTTTAGCATTCATAGGATTGA
Organism: Cannabis sativa; assembly: GCF_029168945.1. Lineage (NCBI taxonomy): Eukaryota > Viridiplantae > Streptophyta > Magnoliopsida > Rosales > Cannabaceae > Cannabis > Cannabis sativa. The sequence continues at coordinate 12,625,387 of NC_083607.1, forward strand.
TTTTCCTGATGAGCTTCAAGCTCTTTTGTATGATGAATGCTAAATTTCAATGAAGTTGATATTTCATTTTCAAAAAAAAAAAATCTTAACTATTATACATCATTTCAAATTCAAAAAAATATTTTTCTACCTATATCTCAATGAATAGTAGAGAGCTAAACATGTAAATTGTCTGATTCATTCCTTTAATTTATTTTATTCTCTCTTACTTAGAGCATTGATATAAGAGACTCTAAAATAGAGAAGTTTTAAAATATTTGAAAAACCAAACTAAAAGCACATTATATTAGATGTTTTAAACTTATTTATTTTAAAGTTTTTTTTAAAAAATTAATTATTCATGTTTTATATATTTATAGAATACTATTCATTGATCTAAATATATTTTAATAATTGTTTTAAATTTGAATAATTCTTTTCATAAAGAATATATATGTATTAATATTATATATTTGAAATAAATAAAATATATAAAATTTGGAAAAAAAATAATTTTTTGGTAATATATTTTAAAGAAGCTAATGTATAGTGTAATATAAAAGTTTGATGTAAAATAAAAAAAAATTTAATAATATATTTTAAAGATAGAATTGAGAAGCTAATGAGAGTGTTTTATTTTTGTTTTAATTAATAAAATATATATAAATATATAACATTTAAATTATGTAGAGAAAATATGAAAAAAGAATATAATGTAATAGGGTGATTCTACAATGCACTCTTTAAAAGAGATGTACTGATACACCCTCTACTTGTTTCGGCATTCAAAAAAATAAATTTAGTCTATTTTTTTTTTCATATTCATGTACGTTGAAGGTATTTAAGATATCCTATAAAATTTTGAGAAATTTGGAATAATTTACAATATAGAAAATAATGTTCAAACAGTCTATTTTACACTAGTATAAAATAAAATAGTCACGTGCAACATACTGCTTGAACGCAATTTTCGACGAGTTAAACTTTTTTGAATTTCTTAAAAGTTTGCCGGATGTCTTAAATAACTATAATTTACATGACCATGAGAAAAAAATTGACTAAAAAATTATTTCGAATACTAAAATAGATATAAATGTATCGGTGTATCGGTGCATTATAAAATTTCCCTATAAATTGTGGGGTAAAATATAAGAAAAAAATAATTAAATATTTTAAAGAACAAGTTGAGAAATGAGAATGGTTCCGAGTGATACATTAATAGAAAGACTATTCTTAAAGTTATATTATAATTTATCCAATTTATTATTCTTTTTCTTTTATTTTGGAAAATTTTATTTACACTTTAAAAATTTCTAAAGGCACTTCATTTTAATAATTTTTATTTTATATAAAATTTAGGGTGATTCTACAATGCACCCACTCAAAGAGGATGCACTGATGCAGCTTTACCTATCTCGACATCTTGAAAAAAATTTAGTCTAATTTTTTTCATATTCGTTTACGTTATAGTTATTTAAGATATCTTACAAAATTTTGAGAAATTCGGAATAATTTACAATATAGAAAGTAGTGTTCAAACAATCTATTACACACGTGTATAAAAATAAAATAGTCACGAGTGCAACACACTTTTTGAACCCTATTTTCGGCGTGTTAAATTTTTTCCAAATTTCTTAAAATTTTGCAGAACGTCTTAAATAGTTATAACGTACATGACCGTGAAAAAAAAAAATTGACTAAAAAACGTATTCCGGATACTAAAACAGATAGGGGTGCATCAATACATCCATTTAAAGGGGGTGAATTGTAGAATTATCCTAAAATTTATATCTTTAATTCTACTAAGTTTTTTTTTAGCTTTTTTCTTCCAATTCATATACTTAAAAAAATATACCTATCAAACAAATTAAATCATATTTTAAATATTATGACAAAAAAAATTAAAATAAAACATTATATAAATTTTTTTTAAAAAAATTAAAAATATATATATATATATATATGAGTTAGAAAAAATTATGAAAATAAAATTAAAATAAGTATTGAAATTAACATAAAATAATGAGAGAAAAAAATTTAAAAAAATATTAAAAGTAATTTTTAAAAATTATTTAAGTTTATATATTTTTTAATAATGAGGTGTATATATAATTTTCAGGGAAGTAATTTGTGGCATAAATACATAAGTTTAACTCTCAGTTGCAAATAAATACCTAAGTTTAATTTTTTGCGGTAATAATACTTAAGTTATAATTCTAGAACTTTTGTAGGTAACTAGCTGTTAAGTATTAAATAAATTGCCACGTGTCAATTTGTAATTGGTGCAAGTCATCAAATTTTTATTTTTTTAAAAAAAATAATTTAAATATACCAAATAAGAAAATGACACGTGGATAATGACTTAAAATTTAACGATCACAAAGTTCTAAAAATATAACTTAGGTATTTATTTGTAATTAGGAGTTAAACTTAAGTATTTATGCGTCAAATTATTAAAGTGTAAATAAAACTCTTTTATTTTTAGGAAAGATGTAAAATTACTTATTACTTTATTTTTAAAACATGAATTTAAAATTCTATGAATATTAAAAAAAAAACACTACTGACACATAAAAGAAAAGATAGTGTGAGCAAGTGACCCCATTAATGGTGTTTTTAGCAACTCACCTCCATTAACTCAAGTAGACCCTTCTCTTCAAAACCTCTTTTTTTCTCCACTACCCTCATCTATTTCAGATCTTCTTTACCAACCTCAATAAATAAAAACGTCTTACCATATTTTCCCTTTCTTTTTCTTCGAAACAACGCCTATCCTACCAACTTTTTCTTCTCATTCTTTATGGAGAAAACACAAGAGGCCTTTCAACTTTGATGAATCAATCAAAATCTAGTATGGAAATCATAACCATCACCTGGGAAGTTTTTCTTCTCTCACTCTTTTTCGTCTCAGCTTCATCTCAATTCACCGACCTGTTCTACCCGGGATTCAAAGAGGTTGCCCGCACTACCACTACTGCGACTACTAACAATCTAACCTTAACAGGAGTTGCACAGATTCAGAAAAATGGTATCTTGAAACTGACAAACGATAGCAGAAGACTCATTGGTCATGCCGTTACAAGCTCTATGATTCGATTAAAGAACTCCACAAACGGTAAAGCTTTCTCCTTTTCGACTTCTTTTGCATTCACCATCGTTCCAGAGTACCCCAAGCTCGGTGGCCATGGCTTCGCTTTCACCATCGCACCATCCATTGACACAAAGGGTCTTCCGAGTCAGTATCTTGGTATCTTCAACGCTAGTGACAATTCTGGAAACTCCTCCAACCATATCTTCGCTGTTGAGTTCGATACAGTTCAGGATTTTGAGTTCGGTGATATCAATGATAACCATGTCGGAATTGATATCAACAGCTTAAACTCAACTTTTGCTGGTGCCGCTTCGTATTTTGATGATAAGGATCCCTCCAAGACAACTAATTTCAGTCTCAATGGGAAAGCGATTCAGGCTTGGATTGATTACGACTCTGCTGACAATCTTCTCAGTGTGACGGTGGCTCCATTTTCGAAGAAACCCAAAAAACCGCTTCTTTCGGTTAAGATGGACTTGACACCGATTTTTCAAGAGTTTATGTACGTGGGTTTCTCTGCTTCGACGGGTTTACTCGCAAGCTCTCATTACCTCTTGGGTTGGAGCTTTAAAGTCAACGGTCAAGCTCGAGCTCTTGACATGGCTGATCTTCCTTCCCTTCCCGGTCCAAAGAAAAGCCACACAGCTATAGCGATCGGCACCGGAGTTTCAGCCACGGTATTATTAATTTTCTTAATCCTTGTCGCCGTATACCTCTTTTACAAGATCAAGAACGCGGATCCAATCGAGAAATGGGAATTAGAGCTCGGTCCACATCGTTATTCCTACGAAGAACTCAAGAAAGCAACGAAAGGTTTCAGAGAGAAGGAGCTTCTAGGATATGGCGGATTCGGGCGAGTTTACAAAGGAACCATTCCGAAATCAAAAGTCCAAGTGGCAGTGAAGCGAGTTTCGCACGAATCTAAACAGGGTCTCCGTGAATTCGTGGCAGAGATTGCCAGCATCGGTAGGCTCCGTCACCGGAACCTGGTTCAACTTCTGGGGTGGTGCCGTCGACGTGGCGATCTCTTATTGGTCTACGATTTCATGTCGAATGGGAGCTTAGACAAGTACATCTTCGACAAGCCCAAAACGATTCTGAACTGGGAACAGAGAATGAAAATCATAAAAGGAGTGGCTTCAGCTCTGTTATACTTACACGAAGGCTTCGAACAAGTGGTGCTTCACCGAGACGTAAAAGCCAGCAATGTATTACTAGACAGCGAGTTAAACGGCCGACTCGGCGATTTTGGACTCGCCAGGCTCCATGACCACGGCTCCAACATGAGCACAACACGTGTGGTGGGTACATTGGGGTATTTAGCACCGGAGCTACCCAGAACGGGAAAAGCCACGACGAGCTCAGACGTTTATGCATTTGGGGCTCTATTGCTCGAAGTGGCTTGCGGGCGTAAACCCATTGAGCCAAATGCTCCACCGGAGGAGTTGGTGTTGGTTGATTGGGTATGGGACTATTACCAAGCTGGGAGAGTCCTTGATGTAATAGACAAGAGACTGAATGACCAGTACGACGTCGTTGAGGCAGTGATGGTGGTGAAGTTGGGTTTGATGTGTTCGAACAATGGGGTGCTGGCTCGGCCTAGTATGAGACAGGTGGTGAGGTACCTTGAAGGAGAGGTTATGGTTCCCGGAGAGTTGAGAGCCCCCGATGATGAGTTAGAAGGGAAGAAATATCAGATGGGTATTGGTGGTCATGACGGTTTTGATGATTTTCTGCACTCTTTTCCATCATCTTCGTTTGATAATTTAAGTGGGTCTTATTCGTTTAAAGGGAATAATAATAATAGTCACAGAGATGGTATGGACCAGAGTTTTGCTTCTCTTTCTACTTCTCCTCTCTCTCTTCTCCAACATGGTAGAGGTGATACTACTAGATTATCAGAATAGTTTCATTACATGGAAAATAATTATATAATACGCAATGTAGATAGAGAGACTCGTTGGAGAGTTGAAATCAATTGATAACTATAGTGTTAATTTGTTTTGTTTGTTTGTAACACCAATATTGGGTTTTTAAGTTTATTTAGAGTAAACCAGACTATGATTAATCATATACAATCATGCTGTAAGGGTTTAGGGGTTTAGACCTTGTTTGATGTAGACCTCGATTAATGTCTTTTTTGTATTGTTGTATTTCTCCATTTTCCTCATATTATTTGAACAAGTCTTCTTACTTTTTCCTCATATTATTGGAGGTCCTGGGACTCGAACCCAGGACCTCCAACACTCACACACCCACCTATGGCCACTTGAGCTAGCCCCAAGTCTTCTTACTTTTGTATATATTTAATGTAGCTTATTAGTTATGACTATGAGATTTTGTCTGCTTTTAATTAATTTCCTTTCAAATTAATGAGTGTCAGTAATCGTAATGTCATGTAGTGCAGTTGTTTCTTTTTGAAAGGGTAGTGAAGTCGTGTTTGGTAAACTGTATAATGGAACCAATGAAAACAACAGCATATATATTATTAACTGTTGTAATGACCCTTTATTTATTACGTGCTCCATTTTACAGCATTCTACTCCTACATATTTATAGGTTTTGTTTGTAACAAAATTGATTGTATGCTAATGAGGTAGGCCTTTAATCTTGTTTGGTATTTAAGAGAATTTTTTTTTTTTCTACATTGTAGTTATTTAGTATAACTTGTCAATTTTTAAAAACTTTTGAATACTTTACTACGTTGAAAATAATACTCAAATATTTTTTCTACCAATCTTCAAAAATTTACATATAATTTTAAATAACTACAACATACACAATTATAATAAAAAAAAAAAAACTAAAAAACTCTTATAAATGTCCCAAATAAATAAGGACTACCTAAACACCTCTATAGAGTATTATAAATTTTTCCTATACTAACTGAAAATACAACATGTTATTAAATGCCAAAAAAATTAAAAAAAAAATAGGTGGGGGCACCATTTTATTTATTTATTTATTTTTTAAAAAAAGAAATTAAATTATAGTAAAATATCGAACCTTTTATTATATAAAAATTAATAATATACCCAAGATTTTTTTGTATATAACATAAAACACAATAATAATATATAATGAGCCATTCGCATTACTCTGGTTCCTAAATGCAAAAGTCCTAACTCTGTTAAAGATTTTAGGCCAATTGTTTATTGCAATGTTATCTATAAGATTGCAACAAAGCTGTTGAACTCTAGAATTAGCAACATCCTTCCTGGAATAATTTCCCAATCACAAAGGGGATTTATTAAAGGAAGATTCATAGGACACAATATCATGATTTGTCAAGATTTGGTGAGACATTACTGCAGGAAAGCCAATAAGCCAAGCTGTATGATCAAACTTGACCTCCAAAAAGCCTATGACACAGTTGAGTGGGAATTCCTAGAGGAGGTTCTGATTGGACTCAACTTCCCCAGCACTTTTATTCAACTCATAATGAATTGTGTCTCTACCCCCAAAGTTTTCTCTTATGTTCAATGGGACCCTTCATGGTTTCTTTGAATCTAGGAGAGGACTTCGACAAGGAGATCCCATGTCTCCTTTGTTGTTTGTACTGGGTATGGAATACTTTTATAGACTGATGGGGAAGATTGGAGAGAAGGAAGACTTTCACTTCCATGACAGATGTTCGAGTCTCAAATTAAACCATCTGGCTTTTGCAGATGACGTTCTATTATTCAGTCATGGTGATCCCAAGAGTGTACTATATATGCTACAAGCCTTAAAGCTCTTTTCACTAACATCAGGTTTGCAACCTAATGCCTCTAAAACTGTTGTATATTGTTGTAACATGCAACATGAATATGTGGATAGAATTTTGCAACTCTCAGGCTTTCAGAGACATGAGCTTCCTTTCACATACTTGGGAGTCCCAATTTGTGCTAAGAAGATATCCAGGAAAGAAAGTGAGGTTTTAGTGGAGAAAATGACAGCAAGAATCAGAACCTGGACCTCAAGGAACCTATCTTTTGCTGGGAGAACAACACTTATCAACTCAGTTTTGATTACTATTCAGGCATACTGGAGTCAGATCATAATCATGCCCAAAAGAATTCTGAATTCCATAGAAGCTATCTGTAGAGCTTTCTTATGGAAAGGCCAAGCTATGTTTCATGGAGCAGGTGCTATGGCCTGGGACAATGTATGTCAACCTAAAGCTACTGGGGGTTTAGGCATTACTAAACTTGAAACTTGGGTATATTTGGGCAATTTCGAACAAACAAGAGAGCTTATGGCTGCGGTGGGTGAATAGTGTATACATCAAAGGTCAAAGTTGGTGGAGTTACAATGCCTCTATCCATTCGAGCTGGTATTGGAAGAGACTTGTAGCTCTGAAAAACCAGATATTATCCTTGAATGGTGTCGCTGATTTTCACAGGGATAAATATGCTATCAAGGCAGGTTACAAGATGTTCAGCACTCCAAAACCGAAAATACATTGGAGCAAAGAAGTATGGTCAAGATTGAATACACCCAAGCACTCTTTGATACTTTGGCTTGTGATGTTGAATAAGCTAAAAACCAAAGACCGACTACTCAAAATGGGCATAAAGCTTCAAGAGACATGCAATCTGTGTGCTGACTGTAATGAAACTATACACCATCTGTTTTTTGAATGCAGGATCACCAACCAATACTTGATTGAGATCAAGTCATGGCTGAACTGGAATGCTGTTACTTACAACATTCAGCATCTAGTTAAGTGGATTGGGAAGGCAAAAGTATCAAGATTCAAGAGAGCTGTCTACAGTGCTGCGGTTGCAGCAATGGTGTATGCTACCTGGAAAATGAGAAATGTTGTGTTGTGGTAGGGGGTGCAAGCTGACACTAATCGGTTGATTGAAGAGGTGAAATGGAGTCTAAGGACTCGGGTTCAAAGTTTTTTGCCAAAGAAACTTTCAAGTGTAGATAGAGAGTGGTTTTGTGCTCTATAGACATCATAGAAATCTGATGTATGCAAATTGAAAAACAAAAAACACACAGCAGCAAAAAGAAATTGTATAGATTGAGGCCCCTTTTTTGGGGTGCTCTTAGATTGTAAAGTTAGTTTGTGCAATACATCTCATTAATTAGGTATGTGTACCTGATTGATCCATAACATTTATCTCAGTTTGATCCACAGCAGTTACTCCACTTTGATAGTGCAATACTATCAACTAAGTCTTCCTCCCTGGATCTCTAAATCAGCAGCAGTTTATTTATCTGATTATCAAAAGGTATACAATTGTGATGAGACAATATGTATTTATAGAGTTAGGGAACGGACTTAGCTACAAAACCCTAGTTGGGTTAGGCCTGCTCATCAAAGGCTTCAGTCAACTAGAAAAGCCCACACTTCTGCTTCACCTAGACTTTACACACAGATGCTAAGCCCATTAACAATTGATCACCAACAACATGGGCTAACACAGCAAAGAACTATCCAATCAACCCAAGTTTTAATAAAACCAATAAAATTTAATGTAAGCCCAAATAAAAGTCTAACATTCTCCCACTTGGGCTACATTAATTTTAATACATATATATTATATATCAAAATAATTTTGTTTGAAAACGACTCATGGGTTGAACAACATGAAAACATTTGTGGCCACTTTAAAAAATGATAGTTCTCTAATAGCATCTCAACATACCGGTCCAATTTAACCTTTGATAATGAACTATGACAATCATATTGTTTTTAACTCAGCAAAAGACATTCATAATCACAAATACCAAAGTATTAAATCGACATGGTCAATAAGTCTAGGAGTGTGGTAAGGAATTATGTTCAACATGTGATCAATTTAAAATAACATAATATCCTTATCAGTCCTCAATTTCACTGATACCGTGATGCTTAATAAATAAGTCAGTGAAATTAAACATACACTACTTAATAAATAAGTAAGTGTCACTAAACTTGCTTAAAATATTAAGCCAACAACATATCATTGTCATTAAGCAAATAAATTTAAAAGACAATGATCACAACAATATGAACCACATGCTTTCAAGTCAATCATTCTCGAGAATATAACAAAACATAATTGAAAACATATCCATTCAATAATAAAATATTGAAACATAAAATGTAGTTCATAACTTTATTCAGAAAATTATAAATAATAATTTCTAAAAACAAACAGAAAACAAAACTCCCACTAACCCAAAAGATCAAAAGATTCTAAAATGCCCGTATTAATAATATGTTTATTAAACAACACGGCACTTAACCCTTTGGTTAGAGGATCTGCTAACATCGACTCGGTCCTGCAATTTTCAATGATAATGTCTCATTTCTTGACCAAGTCTCTGACAGTGAGATACTTTATTTCCATATGTTTAGAAGCACTACTAATCTTGTTATTCTTTGAAAAGAAAACAGCAGCATTATTATCACAATAGATTAGCATAGGTGTGGAAATAGAATCAACCACTCATATCTCTGAAATTAAATTCTTCAGCCACAAAGCTTGCAAAGATGCCCCATAACATGCAACAAACTCAGCATACATAGTAGATGATGTGATCAAAGTCTGTTTAACACTCTTCCAAGAAATAGCAGCACCTGCCAAGGTGAAAATATAGCCAGAAGTTGACTTTAAATCATCTACACAACCACCAAAATCTGAATCTGAATAACCAACAACTCGAAGATTGTCAACATGCTTATACACAAGCATAAAACTCTTCGTTATTTGCAAATATCTCAAAACTTTCTTGGCTGCAACCCAATGATCATGGCCAGGATCAGATAAATATCTCCCAGGAACATTGACTACGAAAGCTATGTCAGGTCGAGTGCAAACCTGAGCATACATAAAACTCCCTACTACACTTGCATAAGGGATGTTCTTCATTGCTCCTCTTTCCAAGTCGTTCTTAGGACATTGTTGCTTAGTGAACTTGTCCCCTTTCAGAATAGGAACAGAACCAGCTTTACACAAATCCATGTTAAACCTTTTGAGCACACGATTAATGTAAGCTTCTTGAGATAAGCCAAGAACTTTTCGATTCCTGTCACGATGGATCTCAATCCCCAAAACATAAGATGCCTCTCCAAGATCTTTCATATCGAGATTGGAAGACAGAAAATTTTTGGTCTCATTTAGTAATGACAAATCACTGCTGGCAAGTGAAATGTCGTCTACATAAAGAACAAGAAAAATATAACGACTCCCACTGATCTTCATATAAATACACTGATCAAACTTGTTCTCTACAAAACCAAACGATGTCACAACCTAGTCAAACTTCAAGTACCATTGGCGAGATGCCTGTTTGAGACCATAAATGGATCGTTTTAACTTGCAAACCAAGTGTTCTTTTCCTTTCTCCTTGTAGCCTTCAGGTTGAGACATATAGACTTCCTCATTCAATTCTCCATTCAGAAAAGCAGTTTTAACATCCATTTGATGCAACTCTAAATCAAAATGCGCAACTAAGGCCATAATAATTCTGAATGAATCTTTAGTGGAAACAGGTGAGAAAGTTTCAGTGTAATCAATACCTTCTCTTTGAGTAAAGCCTTTAGCCACTAAACGCGCTTTAAATCTTTCAATTTGTCCCTTTTTATCCCTTTTAGCCTTTTAAATCCACTTACAACCTATTGGTTTAAAACCATCAGGTAATAAAACTAGCTCCCATACACCATTTTTCTTCATGGAGTCGATCTCATCATCCGTAGCTACTAACCATTTTGAAGATTGTGGATTATTAAGTGCTTCACTAAAAGTGACACGATCCACAAAATGATCAATATCATATTCTCCTTCTCCAAGATATAAACAAAATTATCATGACACTTTGTTGACTTCTTTTGTCTCTGAGATCTTCTTAGAGGAGGTACTTCTGGAATAACTTCTCTTTGTTGATCATTGTTTTGAATAACATCTTCCACAACTGGAATTTCTTCAATAACATGATCTTCATTAACAACAGGATCTTCATCATTAATAGGCCCTTCATCAATAATAGGACCTTCATCATCTTCGATATCGGGAGGAATGTATTCATCAACAATGGGAGCATTACCAACTGGAGTAGGATTGAGACTACTATTATCATCTCTTGAAAATGACATAGGAATACAAATTCCTTTAGATGACTCCCCCATTTCAAGAGATGTTGAAGGAAAATTGTCAGCAACATCAAATTCCAGAAATTTAGCAGTCTGAGATTCAACAATTCGCGTACCACGAGTAGGACAGTAAAAGTGATAGCCTTTTGAGCGCATTGGATAACCAATGAAATAACAACGATTTGTTCTCGGATCTAACTTTTTCAAATTAGGATCATAAATCTTTACTTCAGCTGGACAACCCCATACACGAAGATGATTCAGACTAGGCTTCCGCCCAGTCCACAACTCAAAAGGGGTTTTGGGAACAAATTTACTGGGAACACGATTTAAAATATAAGTTGCAGTCATAAGTGCTTCACCCCATAAAAACTCTGGAAGATTTGTTCTACTCATCATACTTCTAACCATATCCATGAGAGTGCGATTTCTCCTTTCAGCAACGCCATTTTGCTCAGGTGAACCAAGCATAGTGTATTGAGCAGCTATACCATTTTCTTGTAAATATTCTGCAAAAGGCCCCATGTGTTGTCCAGATTCTGTATAACGACCATAATATCCTCCTCCACGATCAGAATGAACAACTTTGATGACTCTTCCTAATTGTTTCTCAACCTCATTTCGAAAAATTTTGAGTTTCTCAAGGGCGTCAGATTTTTCTTTAATTAAATAGGTGAATCCATAACGAGAAAAATCATCGATGAAAGTGATAAAATACTTGTTTCTGCACAACGTGGTGGAATAAGGACCACTGATGTCAGTGTGGATAATTTCCAATAAAGATTGACTGCGGTTTGCAGTCTTCTTTCTTGTTTTAGTCAATTTTCCACGAGTACAATCAACACAAGTATCCCAATCAGAAGCATCAAGAGGAGGAAGTATTTCAGATTTAATTAACCGATCAACCCTTTCTCTAGAAATATGACCCAATCTTTTGTGCCATAACAATAAGGATGTTTCTTTAATATGAGGTCTTTTACCCACAGTATTCACAACATTAAAAGAGGAATCTAAATGAGCCAATGACAACTTGTAAAGACCATCAGAATAAAAGCAATTTCCAATAATTCGAGAGTCAAGCATAATGTCAACATTATCATTTGCAAAATGAAAAGAATATCCTTGTTTAACCAAAAGCGGAAGCAAAACTAAATTCCTTTTAAAAGTAGGAACATAAAAAGTATTGTTCAAAATAATCTTAACACAAGACTGTAATTCAAGAATAAATGTTCCAATATAGATAACGTCAACTCCAACATCATTGCCCACTTTAAGCTTGGACTCCCTTTCACTTGGCTTCCTAAGATTCCTTAGCCCCTGTAAGGAAGCAGAAACATGAACAGTAGCACCACTGTCTAACCACCAAGAATCAATAGGAACATCAACTAGATTAGATTCAAAACAAACACATGCTAATGAATTATATGATTGTGCTTGCTTCTTTTCTAACCAAGTCTTAAATTTGTGACAGTCCGTTCTCCGATGCCCCAATTTTTCACAAAAGTAACACTTCACATTAGAGTATTTGGACTTTCCATTGTTATTCTTCTGTTTATTCTTATGCTCCTTACCATTACCATTCTGTTTAGTAGCACCATCATTTTTATTCTTGAACTTTCCTTTTCCTTTGTTGGGCTTGAGGTAAGAAACATAGTGAGCAGATTCATTCTTCTCCCTTTTAAGCTTGCTTTCTTCAGCTACACACTGAGAAATTAGGTCGCTGATAGTCCATGTTTTATTGTAAGTGTTGTAGGCTGTCTTGATAAGGCTGAAAGAGGCAGGAAGTGCATGAAGAGCTCGATGAATAATGAAAGAGTTAAGAAGAGGAATATTATGATCTTTCAACTTGGACTGAATATTCACCAACTTCAGAATAAAATCTCTCACTCCATTTAATTCATCATACTTAATGGTTGTCATTTCATCCATAAGATGTCCAGCTTCAGCGTTTTCACCAGTGTCATATAGTTTTTCTATAGCATTGAAAAACTCTTTGGCATTTGTAGTTTCTGGCAAACCACTCAATAGATGTTTAGGAATGGATCTTTTCATAGTAAGAAGACTAAGACGACTTGACTTCTCCCATTGTGCATGATGAGTTCTCTGGGCAGCTGTACTGGAGTCAGTAAGATCAGCAGGTTTTTCTTCTCGTAGGCACAAGTCCAAATCCATTATGCCTAAAGTAAATTCCACATCTCGTTTCCATGTCTTGTAGTTGGAAGCATTCAAAATATGGATGGAAGCATTATTGTTGTTCACAGAAAAGGAGACTGAAAAATTAAAAAAATTAAAACTTGAATAAGTAATATGAGCAATGCATTAGAAAATATTGTAGAATCAACTGGTTATTTTAAACTCCCCTTTGGGGTGAGAATATAACACACACATGATCTACCTTCATGAAGTCAACAACAAAGAAAAAATACATATCATTTAAGAATTTTATTACCTTTGGGCAAATAAATTTCTTAAAAATGTGTATTAATTCAAGCAAAAAATAATAATAAATTTATATATTTAAATTATTACCTTTGGGCAAATAATTAAAACCTTTGGGAAAATAATTAAAATATATACATTTAATATTAACTCACTTCATGGAATGTGAACTAATATATGTAAATACTACCTTTGGGCAAGTAATTACACATATAGTCAACCAAAAAAAAAATAATATTTTCTTCAACATGTGAAATTTGGTGATAAAACAATCATTGAAAATTAATAATTTTCAACCAAATTTTCAAAAGAGATATATAATTGCTTTTATTATATTGATAATCAAAAAATAAAGTGTCCACCATAACACACTATTTTTGTATCAAACAACCAAGTTTTATAACTTTAGAACAACAAATAATCAAAAGATGTGAATATAAGAAAATTGGTGGAGACTACATAGTCAAGATAAATTAAATAAGAGAGTGACTATGTCATATGGAACGAGAAGAAACCCAAAAAAATTTCTATGATCGACAGATCAAAAAATATTTTTATTAATTTTTTAACTACATAATTATTATTAAAATAATAATAATTATTAAACGGAGTCAAAAAATTAATTAAAAATCATAGAAAAATCATAAATTAAATTTTAAGGACGTTGGTAAAAAGAACGTCAAAAAACGACGTTGCATGTGGCTTCACACGCCCCCACGCGCCGGCTGCGCGAGTGGGCTTCGCGGCTGGACTCCTTCTTCCTCCAGCGGGTCCTGTGAAACAGGTCACGCGACCCGGTTCGTCCAGTTCGGGTGTGCAGTGAAAATCTAGCGAAAAACCGACGGAAAACATCGGGAAATAGATGGGTTTTGTTCAGGAATCTATTTCTAGTCGATCTACGCTACTAATTTTGGGTATTAAAGGCTAAATATGTAGATCTAATGGCAAAATCAATCCGAAAAATTAAGAACATAAAATAAAATAATTGTAATTCCAATCTTGGGCAAAATACGAAATTAATCATGTAAGAACATTCTTAAACAATTGATAATGAGATATCTATAATCAATTTTAGATCAAAAACAATAAAATCAAAATACACAAATTATAATTTCATAATATAATTATATAAAGCCTAAAACTTTAAACTTAAAATTCTCTTAGTATACACAATGATTTCATACATATAATATATCAATGGAAAGAGAATTTAACGATGAATAAAACCCCTAAAGTTTTAAGATTTAAAAACAAAAAATTCAACATAAAATAATAACGAAATTGATATGTAATTATTGATAATTAACATATACAAATTAATTATACTAATTATAGGTTATAAATCATATACAATAGGCAATCTGATACCACATGTTATAAAAATTAATAATATACCCAAGATCTATTTGTATATAACATAGAACACAATAATAATATATAATAATTAGGTATGTGTACCTAATTGATCCATAGCAATTATCTCAGTTTGATACACAGCAGTTACTCCACTTTGATAGTGCAATACTATCAACTAAGTCTTCCTCTCTAGATCTCTAAATCAGAAGCAGTTTATTTATCTGATTATCAAAAGGTATACAATTGTGATGAGACAATATGTATTTATAGAGTTAGGGAGGGGACTTAGCTACAAAACCCTAGTTGGGCTGGGCATGCTCATCAAAGGCTTCAGTCAACTAGAAAAGCCCACACTTCTGCTTCACCTAGACTTTACACACAGATGCTAAGCCCATTAACAATCGATCACCAATCACATGGGCTAACACAGCAAAGAACTATCCAATCAACCCAAGTTTTAATAAAACCAATAAAATTTAATGTAAGCCCAAATAAAAGTCTAACATTTTATACATTAGATTCTTTTAATGGGCTTCTATGGTAATTCAAACCAGACTTTAAGGAAGGATTCTCGGAAGCTTTTGAGACTTATAAAGGATTCTATTGTGGGAGTGTGTTTTTACACCAGGGATGTCAATGAAATTACGGAAAATAATGAAAAGAGAGGGGGCAAAGATCGTGGTTGGGCGACTATGGAGAGGTTTTGAAGTTGTGTTGATTATTGTGGTCTTATAGATTTCTGTAAGGTAAAACAAGAGTTGACATGGAGTAGTAATTATGAGAAACGGACTGTAATGGATTTTAGACTATAATATAATATGAATGATAAACTATATATAAACGATATGTAATGCGGAATTAACTGTAAATATATCGAAACTGTATATGCAATGAAAGGATCGAAATACCTCTAGCAATTGATGTTTGAGCTTCAATCCCTACGATATCTTCGGTATTAGAGTTCGGGCTTTCTCGCTCTCTTAACTCTCTTTAGATGGAATTTCATTGTTTTGAACAGAATGAGTGAAGAGCTCAGGGACCGAGACCCTATATTTATAGGTGAGATACTCCATCAATATCTGCGCCACATTAATTGTCAGAATATTTTGACAATTAATTCAGAAAATCAAATCGCGTAATAAATATCAAAATCTAACCATATATAGAATATTACATAATTAATTTTGTCTAAATTCAATGAATATAAATATTTATTTATCACAGAATCAATTCTTTATTTTTATTCCATAATTAGAAATATTTTAATATTCTCCCACTTGGTCAGTATTTAGACTAAAACATTCAAACACAATGTTTCTCATTATATAAAAAACATATAAATCATAGCGATATGTCCTCATTATGATTCGAGTATTATTTTCCATGTATTATAATATATTTACTATATAACGATGTACTTTATGTGGCAATGTACTTAAGCGAATAAACCGTAAAATTTATGTTTATTCAGGTCCTCTAAAATTTTCTCTAATGTAAAATTAAGATGCGCATAAATATGAGAAAATATCAAAATAAGAGTGTCATTAAAAATAACTTTATTTGTACAAATTACAAGGGAACCAAGTCTCATGTTCTCTACATGATCCTTGAATTTATGAGGTGGCAAGTCTTTTGTCATAGGATCGGCAATCATCAATTCAGTTCTAATGTGTTGAATGACCACTTTATTTTCTTTAACACGTTCTCTTATAGCTAAGTACTTAATGTCGATGTGCTTGCTTTGACTTCCACTTTTATTGTTCTTAGCCATGAAAACAACAGCTGAATTGTCACAGAACATCTTTAATGGTCTTGCTATGAAATCAACAACTTTAAGGCCTGAAATGAAACTCTTTAGCCATACACCATGCGATGTAGCCTCAAAACAAGAAACAAACTCAGCCTCCATAGTAGAAGTAGCAGTCAAAGTTTGTTTGTTACTCCTCCAAGATATAGCTCCACCAGCAAACATAAACATGTAACTAGATGTTGATTTACATGAATCTATACAACCAGCTAAATCAGAATCTAAGTAGCCAACTACCTCTAGATTATCAGTTTGTTTGAACATTAGTTTGTAATCCTTAGTGCCCTGAAGATATCTCATTCCTTTTTTTGCAGCTTTTCAGTGGTCTATCCCTGGGTTACTTTAAAATCTTCCTAACACTTCGATAGAATAAGTAATGTCGGGTCTTGTGCACACCAGAGCATACATTAAGCTTCCGACAGCAGAAGTATAAGGAATGTCTTTCATTTCTTCTCTTTCAAAATCATTCTTTGGACACTGTCTCAAATTCAATTTATCACCCTAAAAAAGTAGGAGCAACGCTCGGTGAACAATCTTTCACCCCAAATTTTTCTAAAATTCTGTTGATGTAGGCTTCTTGAGATAAACCTAAGATACCTTGGTATCTATCTCTATGAATCTTAATGCCTATGACATAGGATGCTTCACCCATGTCTTTCATCTTAAAGTTCTTTGAAAGAAATTGTTTCACTTCATGTAGCAACCCTTTATCATTGGATGCAAGAAGAATATCGTCCACGTATAAAATAAGAAAATAAATCTTACTCCCACTTTCCTTTAGGTATATGCATTGATCCATGACATTCTCTTCAAATCCAAAGGAAGAGATGACATCATGAAATTTTAAATACCATTGGCAGGATGCTTATTTTAATCCATAGATGGACTTCTTAAGCTTGCATACCAAATCCTGACCTTCACTAGAGGAGAATCCTTCTGGTTGTTTTATGTATACCTCCTCCTCCAGATCACCATTTAGAAAATCAGTTTTTACATCCATCAACTCTAGCTCTAAATCAAAATGAGCAACTAATGCCAAGATGACTCTAAGGGAATCTTTCTTTGATACTGGAGAAAAAGCCACCATATAGTCAATTCCTTCTTCTTGAGTGAATCCTTTAGCAACAAGTCTTGCTTTGTATCTCTCAGTGTTGCCAATGAGTCTTTTTTAGTTTCATAGACCCATTTTCATCGAATGGCTCTCGCCCTATTAGACAACTTTACAAGTTCCCAGACTTTGTTGCACTTCATAGAATTCATTTCATCATCCATGGCATTAAGGTATTTAGCACCAGAGCTACCCAGAACGGGAAAAGCCACGACGAGCTCAGACGTTTACGCATTTGGGGCTCTATTGCTCGAAGTGGCTTGCGGGCGTAAACCCATTGAGCCAAATGCTCCTCCGGAGGAGTTGGTGTTGGTTGATTGGGTATGGGACTATTACAAAGCTGGGAGAGTCCTCGATGTAATAGACAAGAGACTAAATGACCAGTACGAGGTCGTTGAGGCAGTGATGGTGGTGAAGTTGGGTTTGATGTGTTCGAACAATGGGGTGATGGCTCGGCCTAGTATGAGACAGGTGGTGAGGTATCTTGAAGGAGAGGTTATGGTGCCCGGAGAGTTGAGAGTCTCAGATGATGAGTTAGAAGGGAAGAAATATCAGATGGGTATTGGTGGTCATGATGGTTTTGATGATTTTTTGCACTCTTTTCTATCATCTTCGTTTGATAATTTAAGTGGGTCTTATTCGTTTAGAGGGAATAATAATAGTCACAGAGATGGTATGGACCAGAGTTTTGCTTTTCTTTCTACTTCTCCTCTCTCTCTTCTCCAACATGGTAGAGGTGATACTACTAGATTATCAGAATAGTTTCATTACATGGAAAATAATTATATAATAAGCAATGTAGATAGAGAGACCTGTTGGAGAGTGTTATGATAGAAACCACTTAACGGTTTTACCGTTAATTCTGTTAAAAGTTTGTTGTTCTGTTATTTTTTAGTTTCTTGATTTTGTACTTTACTTGGGATATAAATAAAGCTTTTCCTCAGTTAGTTCAGTAGGTTCTTTAATACCACTGTTCTAGCTTGTGTATGATTTCAGATACTCTCTGTTTCATCTTCTTCCTCTATTGTTACATGGTATTAGATTGCCTCTGACTTGCGTCAATGGAGTCCTCCTCGATTGATCCTACCACCAACTCAGCTTCAACTATACCTTCTGCGTCTCTGGCTCCAATGATTCCTTCTTGGAATCCATTTTCGAATTCTCTATCCTCTTCCCTCACGATCAAGTTGGATCGTCTCAACTTCTTGGCCTGGAAATCACAGGTGGTGCCCACTGTGATAGGCCATGATCTCGACGAAATATTGTTCTCTGGTGTTCCTCCTCCCTCTACCCAAGTTAATGGAAATCCTAATCCTCTGTTTGCTCAATGGAGAAAGAAAGATCAACTTCTTCTTTCTTGGCTTCGTTCATCCATGTTCGAAGGTATTCTTGCGTCTGTTGCGAATTTCTCATCCTCTTACATGGTGTGGAAAGCCCTGGAGCAACGATTCAATAGTCAATCTCGTGCAAGGCTTCTTCAACTTAAGAACCAATTCTCTACAATCCGCAAAGGTAATCTCTCAATTTCAGATTATGCTAACAAAGTTCAGAATCTTGCAAATTCTTTAGCTGTTGTAGGCTCTACAATCAATGATCAAGATATCATTTTGCAAATCTTGAATGGATTGGGATCAAAATATGATTCTGTGGTGTCTGGCATCACTACAAGAAGTGATCTTCTCTCTATTGAAGAGCTTCATGCTCTTCTACTCATGAAAGCAGGTTGGAAAATCACAATGCTGTCAATGAATTGGCCATGAAAATGCAAGCAAATTTGACATATGGCAACTCAAGACCCAATGTCTATCACCCACCTCAAGGCACCAGAAACATGGGCCGTGGATATCCCAAACCAGGCACTCAATCTACACGGCCCCAATGCCAAGTTTGTCTACGTTTTGGTCATACAGCACCCACATGTCATTATCGATTCAATAAAAGATAGGTTACTCCCAAACCAGGCACTGTTCCCCCCGTGCCTTTGTTGCTGAACAAGAATGTGACTATGATCCTCAAGCTTTCTCGGCTTCTTTTGTCCCAGACTTTGGGGATGATGATGGCTGGTTTGTGGACACAGGGGGCACTCATCACATCACCAACAATTCTCAGTGTCTTAAAACATCCACCAGTTACCATGGCCCTGATTCTCTGGCTGTAGGAGATGTTAATAAGCTGGTCATTTCTCACATTGGTACCACTTCTCTACCCTCTTCTTCTAATTGTCCTTTAAAATTACATTATGTTCTTCAAGTGCCTGCTATCACCAAAAACTTAGTTAGTGTGTCTCAGCTAAGCAATGATAATAATGTTTTTCTTGAATTTCACAAAACTTGTTGTTTTGTAAAGGACAAGCAAACAGGGAAGGTCCTTCTCAAAGAGAAACTTAAAAACAAGTTGTACCAGTCAGGAGACACAACACAAAGCCCCAGCTCCCAAGAACCAACTCAGTGTCATCATACTTTTGTTGAGTCTAACTGTTGTATTTCGAATTCATGTCAATGTAATGTTTTGCAATCCTTATCTTGTACTGAATCTAAAATCAATAAAATAGATAACTACTCTTTTGATTCCTATCCTTCTGTGTTTCATACATTCCAACAAAATGACATCAATTCTTGACACTTAAAACTTGGTCATCCAAATCCCACTGTTTTTTCTAAAATCCTACCACTAGTTCCTCACACAGGAACTCTAAACCAGCTGCAATTTTGTACAACATGCCAACTAGGAAAAAACCATAAATAGCCCTTTCCTTTATCTCTTAGTCGTGCCTCTAAACCACTACAGATCATTCATACTGATCTCTGGGGACCTTTTCACATTACAGCAGAAGATGGCTATAGATATTATTTTCATTTCCTAGATAACTATAGCAGGTACACATGGATTTTTCCTTTGGTTCAGAAAAACCATGCCTTTGACACCTTTATTAAGTTCAAAAGCATGGTTGAGAAGCAATTTAATTTGCCTATAAAAAATGTTCAGGCAGATTGAGGAGGAGAATACAGGACTTTTGCTTGATTTTTGAGTGATCAAGGAATCCTTTTCACTCATTCATGTCCTCATACACATGAACAGAATGGCCGTGCTGAGAGAAAGCACAGGCATATCACTAAAACAGGTTTAACCATTCTTGCACAATCAGGGTTGGACTTCACTTACTGGTAGTTTGCATTTCAGTGTGCTGTTTACACTATTAACAGGTTGCCTACACCTGTTCTTGGCCATATGTCTCCTATTGAATGTTTGTTTGGCAATATCCCTGATTACACTATCTTGAAGCCGTTTGGTTGTGCCTGTTTTCCATACTTGTGACCCTACAATCATCATAAAATGGAGTACAAATCTCAACAGTGCATCTTCTTAGGGTACTCCAACAATCACAAGGGATACTTACGTGAAAACAAAGATGGTCGACTCTTTATTGCTAGACATTTGGTGTTCAATGAATCTTGCTTCCCTGCTCACTCTTCATGTATCCTCTTTGTGTTAGTTGACCTAAGCCGCACCATTACTGCTGGGGTAGGGCTCGGCCTCCGAACCGTACGTGAGACGAGTTTCTGAACCTATTATGCATGCTTCTGCACCTACTGCTGAGCCTTCTGCACCTCAAGATACAGCAGTTATGCCCAGACATGATACCATTATCTCCACTGCTCCTCTGCCTACTGAACAACATGTTCCAAGCAGCACTCCTAACTCGGCACCAGCTCCTATTAGTAATGCTTCTGAGGTAGATGTTGTTCCACACCAGCAGCCTATTGTTCCCAGTCTTCCTCATGCACAAATTTCTGAGGGCAATGAACCATTAGCTGCACCACATGTTATTTTACCTCCCCACATATCCCCATCTATAAATCCTACTACAGATGATTCTCTTAATCATTCTTTGGGCCCTACTGAGAACAACCATAATACATCCACCTGTGCTGCTGCCCCTGCTACTTCACGCACACATCATATACCACAAGATCTCAAAATGGCATTGTCAAACCTAAATCCTATCTTGCCACCAAGCATCCTTTACCCGAATCCCTACTTCCAAGTGAGCCTAAATCCCTCAAAGCTGCCTTAAGAGATCCAAAATGGTTAGCCTCAATGAACTCTAAATCGGCTCCCTCAAAAAAGCTGGTACATGGCACTTGGTTCCATTTCGAGAAGGTATGCATGTTATTGGAAATAAGTCTGTACACCGTGTGAAACTCACGTATATGGCTCATTAGATAGATTCAAATCAAGGTTGGTTGCCAAGGGGTATCTTCAAACACCAGGGATCGATTTTGAAGAAACCTTTAGCCCAGTTGTCAAGCCTGCAACTGTTCGGGTTGTTCTTTCTATAGTAGTCTCAAATAATTGGCCTGTGCAACAGTTAGATGTCAGCAATGCTTTCCTGAATGGTGAGTTAGAAGAAACAGTTTATATGTCCCAACCACAAGGTTTTGAAGATGAAAGGTATCCAACTCATGTATGTAAACTTGACAAGGCCATTTATGGGCTCAAGCAAGCACCCCGTGCTTAGAATGACAAGCTCAAAAACACTGTACTACAGTGGGGGTTCCGTAGCAGCCGGTCTAATACTTCTTTATTCATACATGGGCAAGGCTCCAATCTTGTTATTTTGCTTGTCTACGTTGATGATATACTCATCACAGGCCCAAGTTCATCATTGATTTCTACAATCATAGAGGGTTTAAACAAAGCTTTTTCTTTGAAAGATCTAGGACCGGTTCATTACTTCTTGGGTGCTGAAATTTTCAGAGATGGTTCAGGGATGTTTCTATCTTAATCGAAGTACATAACTGATTTGCTTGTTAAGCTACACATTGAAGGAGCCAAAGCCAGTCCTAATCCCACAAGTGCAGTTGCAAAATTAGCCTTAAACGATGGGGAACCACTCGAGGACATCACTCTATACCGAAGCACAATGGGTGCACTTCAATATTTGTCCCTCACAAGGCCTAATGTGGCATACATAATGAATAAACTCAGTCAATTTTTACATGCTCCTACATCTACACACTAGGAAGCCTGCAAAAGGGTGCTTAGATTTCTCAAAGGGACACTCCCTCATGGTCTTCACCTTAAACCAAGTTCCTTTCTTTCTCTCACAGCCTATTCCGATGCAGATTGGGCAAGCTACATTGATGATACGCGTTCGATAGGAGGCTACTTAGTCTTTCTAGAGGAACATTTGGTGAGTTGGTCAGCTAAGAAGCAACATGTTGTTGCAAGGTCAAGTACAGAAAGCGAGTTCAGGACCCTCGCAAATGCTGCAGCAGAGATTCAGTGGCTCAAATCTCTCATATCTGAACTCTATGTTACTATGCCTCACTGTCCCATAATTTGGGTTGACAATTAGAGTGCAACTGCACTAGCAGCCAACCCCGTGTTTCATGCTCGTTCAAAGCACATAGAGATGGATCTTCACTTTGTTCGAGATCAAATTCTTGCCAAGGAACTCTCAGTTCGATATGTCCCTGCTACATATCAAGTTGCTGATGCATTGACAAAAGCTTTAACTACTGAACGATTTCTTTATTTGAGATCCAAACTGAACATGGGGATTACCCCATTTCGTTTGAGGGGGATGTTAGGATAAAAACCACTTAACGGTTTTACCGTTAATTCTGTTAAAAGTTTGTTGTTCTCTTATTTTGTAGTTTCTTGCTTTTGTACTTTACTTGGGATATAAATAAAGTTTTTCCTCAGTTAGTTCACTAGGTTCTTTAATACCACTGTTCTAGCTTATGTATGATTTCAAATACTCTTTGTTTCATCTTCTTCTTCTACTGTTACAGAGAGTTAAATTAATCGATAACTATAGAGTTAATTTGTTTTGTTTGCTTATAACACCAATATTGAGTTTTTAAGTTTATTTAGAGTAAACAAAACTATGATTAATCATATACAATTGTAACACCCTAACTAACATAGGCGTATTACGTGATTTTTAAACATGCTGTGCAGCTCGTTGCTAATCAATGAGGTTTATGGAAAACGTGATTAATTAAAATTTTTGCTTTTTAATTAAACTTGTAAAAATATAATTTACAAAAAGACTCGGGATCCCGATTACAAAATCATTTACAAATTTTAACTGTTTATACAAAATAAATGTCGCCTAGCGACTAGTTACAAAATCAGCCTCGCTGTCCCGATGATCGTACGCTCCAGGCCTAACCGCCCCGACATGTACAACCTTCATAAGCTCGCTCACGGTCCATCAGCTCTAGCCTTGCCTTTACCTACACATAAACGTAGAACTGTGAGTCGACAAACTCAGTAAGAAAAGCATAATAATACTCATACATAAATCCCGGACATGATCAGACGCCCATACCCCTGATCATAATCCTAACTGCCGTGTCCAACACGATACTGAGTCCCGCTACTACCGTGTCCAACACGGTACTGAGCCACTACTGCCATGTCCAACATGGTACTGATTCTGAACGTTCATAGGGACGGTACTATTGACACGTAACAGCCTGATCGGTCGAACCGGTCATACTCCGGCTGCTGGTCATACTCCAGCCTGTACCGACGTGTTACTATATCCACCTGATCGGTCGAACCGGTCATACTCCGACTGCTGGTCATACTCCAGCCTGTACTGACGGGATACGTCAATAGTACGGAACCACCAACCAAGTGTTAGCCTGATCGGTCGAACCGGTCATACTCCGGCTGCTGGTCATACTCCAGCCTGTACCGACGTGACAGGGTTGGATGGTTCGAAGCCAACATACATAACTAATGTAATCTAACAGGCTTCCTACATGCTCGCTAAACATGTAATCTACATATGCATACTGTTATACTAATCTTACCTGGATTCCGAATTCAGGTGTGCCGGTCAACCTGACTGGAACTTTAACTGCGCGGCGGATTACAGGCTCCTAAACCATAAAAATCACAACACTATAAGTGACACGCTAAATCACTTCCTGGGGACTTAAACTAGGAACTAAAAGTTTCCCTATCGATAAAAAAAGCATGGCAATACCCCCTAAAACACAAAATCGAGAAAATCTAGGGTTTCAGAATTTTCCCCAACCGGCAGACCGGTTGCCCAACCGGAATTCCGGTTCTGGGAAAATTCAGAACCCCATCCGGAATTCCGGATGCACAACCGGAATTCCGGTTCCTCGCAGGCAGCAACATCAAAAAATCATATCTTGCACAAATCAACCCCAAATCACATGAAACCTTCCAGACCTGTTCTATACCTCCCCTAGAACATTTCTAAAGCTTCAAAACCACCCAGAAAGCACAGAAACGAAAAGTGCCATTAAAGCTCAAGCTTTGAGTTCTAAACTCAAACTTGAGTAAAATCACCTAACATGCATTCAAACCAACTCAAATCCTCTTAAACAAGCATAATATAGCCTCTGAAAATGAAATCTACTAACTACAGCAAGCAATTTACAGATCCACACATTTCTTCAAAAATTCATGTTCTTGAGCTAAAAACTTCAAAACTTAAATCCAAGCAACTATCATGCATACACTAACTCTGAACCACTTAAAATAGCAAGATTAAACCATTGAGAACAACAACAAAACACAGCAGCAAGTATCACAACAATTCACATGCAACAATCATCTTTTAAACATTTTCTTCATAAAATACAAGAGGAAGAGATTAAAGACCTTACCAAAGCTTGAAGAATACTTAGATTGGAAGAGAGTGGGTTTTTTGAAAATTTTCTTTATTTTTTCCTAAGTGTTGATTTTTGTAAAAATGAATTAAAGCCACTTAACATATAACAATTCATTTCAGCCAAATAAAGCATAAATAAACATTTATTTTTCAATTACTAAACTCACTAAAAGACAAAATACTAATGGGGCAAAAAGACCATTTTGCCCCTCCACACTAAAGCCACATAAATCACACTAATGGGGTATTTTTGGGAAATTCTAAATTCCCGGCCATTCCCGACATTCCCAATGTCTAATAAACCGTCCCAAACTACTAACATACTAAGTTGTGATTTCTACTGAGCCAAACGCAAGGTTCCAAAATACCGGGCACCGGAATGCAAAATTATGCAAACTACTACATGACATAAAAATGCATCTCTGAATTCAATAAATAACAGTATAATAAATTATTTAAATAGCTATAAATAATTTTCATAATTAAACATAATTAACTGCTAATTTCCAAATTAAACTAAGCGGTCTTTACAATTATCCCCCCCTTAAAAGGATTTCGTCCCCGAAATTTAACCTGAATAACTCTGGATATTGAGCTCTCATATCTGACTCTAGCTCCCAGGTGGCTTCCTCCACCTTGTTGTTTCTCCAGAGAACTTTGACCAACGCTATGGTCTTATTCGGAAGGACTTTATCTTTTCTATCCAGGATCTGCACTGGCTGTTCCTCATAAGTCATGTCTGGCTGCAGTTCTAGGCTCTCATAACCGAGTATATGAGAGGGATCTGAAACGTATTTTCTCAACATCGAGACATGGAATACGTTGTGAACTGCTGATAAAGCTGGAGGCAACGCTAACCGGTATGCCACTTGACCTATCTTCTCGAGAATCTCGAAAGGTCCCGTAAATCTAGGGCATAACTTGCCTCTTTTCCCGAAACGTTTGATCCCCTTCATCGGAGATACCCGTAAAAACACATGGTCCCCTACTTGGAACTCAACATCTCTGTGTTTCGGATCTGCGTAACTCTTCTGGCTGCTCTGTGAGGCAAGCATTCTAGCTTTTATCTTCTCTATTGCCTCATTGGTCCGCTGCACTGACTCTGGACCTAGGTATTTCCTCTCCCCTGTCTCATCCCAGTGGATGGGAGATCTACATTTCCTACCGTATAACAGTTCATAGGGAGCCATCCGTATCGTACTCTGGTAACTGTTGTTGTAAGAAAATTCTATCAACGGTAGATACTTATTCCATGAGCCTTCAAAGTCCATAACACAGGCTCTCAACATGTCCTCCAATATTTGAATTGTCCTTTCGGACTGACCATCTGTCTGAGGATGGAATGCTGTACTGAATTTCAGCTTTGTACCCATTGCTCGCTGCAAACTCTGCCAAAATTTGGAGGTGAACTTCGGATCCCTGTCCGAAACTATAGACTTCGGTACTCCGTGAAGTCTTACTATCTCTCTGACATACAACTCTGCCAACTGATCCACTGTAAATGTTGTTCTAACCGGCAGAAAATGAGCAGATTTCGTAAATCGATCCACCACTACCCAGATGGAATCAAATAAACCCGTGGTCCTAGGTAACCCGACCACAAAAAGCATCGTGATATCTTCCCATTTCCATTCTGGTAGGGTTAGAGGCTGCAACAACCCTGCTGATCTCTGATGTTCAGCCTTAATCTGCTGACAATTGAGGCATCTCAATACGAATTCTACCAAATTCTTCTTCATACCGCTCCACCAGAAGTACGGTTTCACATCTTGGTACATCTTAGTGGTGCCGGGATGTAGAGAATACGGGGTAGAATGAGCCTCCTCAAGGATCTCATTCCTAAGTTCCACACTATTCGGAACACAAACCCTGGCTTATACAAAAGTATCCCGTTGTCTGACACTGAAAAGTCTTTGGCTTGACCAGCCAACACCTCATCTCTGATCTTCACTAACTCTGGATCCGTCATCTGAGCGACTTTTATTCTTTCCAATAGGTCAGATTGCAGCGTTAAGTTGTGAAGCTGACCTACCACAAACTCAATGCTGGATCTAACCATATCCTCTGCTAGCTGAGGTGAAATCTGAACTATACTAGCTACTTGCCCGGGACCCTTTCTGCTCAGGGCATCGGCCACTACCTTGGCTTTTCCGGGGTGATAGAGGATCTCACAGTCGTAATCTTTCACTAATTCCAACCAACGCCTTTGTCTCATATTTAAATCTTTCTGAGTAAAGAAATACTTGAGACTTTTATGGTCGGTATAGATCTCACACTTTTTCCCGTAAAGGTAATGCCGCCAAATCTTCAATGCAAAAACCACTGCGGCCAACTCTAGATCATGAGTCGGGTTTCGCTGTTCATAATCCTTTAACTGACGGAAGGCATAAGCGATGACCCGATCGGCTCGCATCAATACACACCCCAAACCCTGTTTGGATGCGTCGCAATAAACTACGAACTTCTCCTTGTCTGAAGGCAAAGCTAGCACTGGAGCGGTAATTAACCTTTGTTTTAGCTCCTGAAAACTAGCTTCGCACTTATCTGAAAAAATAAATCGCTGATTTTTCTTTGTAAGCTCGGTTAGGGGCATTGAAATTTTAGAGAACCCTTCGACGAACCTACGGTAGTACCCAGCTAAACCCAAGAAGCTTCTGATCTCTGTCACTGTCTTCGGTCTCGGCCAATCCCTGACGGATTCAATCTTCCCGGGATCCACCTTGATCCCTCCTTTGCTCACAATGTGCCCTAGGAAGGACACCTGAGATAGCCAGAACTCACATTTCTTGAACTTGGCATAAAGCTCATGTTCTCGAAGCTGTTGCAGTACCATCTGACGATGTAACTCATGCTCCTCTTCTGATTGAGAGTACACGAGGATGTCGTCGATAAACACAATCACACAGATATCGAGGAAATCCTTGAATACTCTATTCATCAAGTCCATGAATGCTACAGGAGCATTGGTTAGTCCGAATGACATAACCAGGAATTCGTAATGTCCATACCTAGTGCGGAAAGCCGTCTTCGGAATATCCTCCTCTCGGATTCTCAACTGATGATAACCCGAACGGAGATCAATCTTAGAAAAGACTATCTTCCCCGGAAGCTGATCGAACAAATCATCGATCCTAGGTAATGGATATTTATTCTTCACCGTCAGCTTGTTCAATTCCCTGTAGTCGATGCACATCCTCATAGACCCATCCTTCTTCTTGACGAATAAAACCGGGGCTCCCCAGGGTGACACACTGGGCCGAATAAACCCTATGTCAAGCAACCCTTGGAGCTGAATCTTTAATTCCTTAAGTTCAGCTGGAGCCATTCTATACGGGCTTTGGAAACCGGTTCCACCCCTGGTGCCAAGTCTATCACGAAGTCAATCTCTCGCTGAGGTGGTAACCTTGGAAGTTCTTCGGGAAAAACATCCAAAAATTCCCGAACCACTTTGATGTCTTCTGGCCGAATGGTATCTGACCGAATGGTATCTGGCCGAATGGTGTCCACCACCACGGCCAGAAACCCTAAACAACCGCCATGCAATAAATCTCTAGCTGACATGGCCGAAATCACCAGGATCCGGGATCCCTGAACTGAACCAAGAAACACAAATGGTTCTTCACTTTCCGGTTGGAAGATCACCATCTTCCTTTTACAATCAATGCTCGCCGAATATTTAGATAGGAAATCCATTCCTAAAATAATATCAAACTCTACTAGACTCATCTCTATCAGATCAGCACTTAACTCTCTACCATCTATCCTGATCAGCATAGACCTAATCCACTTGTTGGAGATAACCAACTCTCCGCCAGGTAATAGGGTTCCAAACCCCGATTCATATCTATCGTACGGTCTATCCAATTTACTAAAGACTCTGGCCGCCACATAAGAAGAACCTTGACCCAAGCACTCACCCGGAGGATGCCTCTTACTAATGAGACACGCCAGTAGGAATAACGGGTCTCCACACTACCTTGACGACCACCTTAATTCTGGTTCCCCCGGAACCTCTTGTTCTGCCCTGAGCCACCAGATGCAGTGGATGATTTTCTCCTCTAGTCCATGGCCGAACCACTACCTCCCCTGCTGAAACCTGACGCAGGAGGGGTAGGAGTCCCGCCACATACTGGAGTCCTAACTGATTCCACATACATCTAACTGCGTCCTCAGCTTGCACTGCCTTCTCCACTATCACAGCATAGGTGGTCTTGTCGTCGGTAGTAACCATAAGGTCATACTTGATCTTCACATTAAGTCCATCAAGATATTTTTCTTTCTTACTGAAATCGGTTGACATAAATCCTGAGGCCAACCACGCCAACCGATCAACCTGAGTAGTATATTCCGTCATGCTCATATTCTCTCGCTGGGTCAGGTGGGCGAACTCTTTCCTCTTGGCGCTTCTGACCGCCTCGTTATAGTACTTCGCGTTAAAGAGTTCCTGGAACCTTTCCCAGGTCATGGTGGTGACGTCATGAATCTGAGACACCATGTCCCACCAGACTAGAGCGTCCTCCTGGAACTAGAAAGTGGCACACACCACTCTATTCTTACCGGTGACACCCATGAAGTTCAAGATCTTGGTGATCACCGTCAGCCACTGTTCGGCCTTCATCACGTCCGGACTTCCCAAGAAAACCGGAGGTGCTTGCTCCCAGAACCGTTCATACAAGGGTTCCATTCACCTTGCCGCTACCACTACCTCGGCCTGAGCAGCAGGGGCGGGTGCCACTAGAACTTCTGGCACCGGCACAGCAGGAGCACCCTGCTGCCTCAATCTCTGAATCTCATTATCTTGCTCCTCTATTCTGTCTTGCATTTCAGCAAACCTAACTTCCCAATTCTGGGCTTCCTGATTGACTTGGGAAGCCTGCGGCGAGTTAACATCACCCCGACCGCGAGCCCTGCCCCTGGGACCTCTACCTCGGCCCATAACACTTGAGGGGAACTGAGCTCCTCGACCCTGATCTGACCCGACTGAGATGCCCTGACTCCTAATATTTCGTCTGGCGTCCATCTAGTCTGAACCGCCTCGAAATCCCGAGTTGGCAATTCAGGTCACGATCATCAAGAGCTTACTAATGCCGCTTAATTTGGAAATTAAAAACGAAACATGCGCCTATTCTACTATCAGGCTACTAACATGCTTCCTAACAGGCTTTTCTTTTTCATAACTGAATAAAATAAACTACTAAAGCAATAAAGGCTTACTGAACCGTGAAACGAGCTAACTGCTGATGATGATTGTACATGTCGTGACGATCTTCGGAAGACAACCTGGCGGCTCTGATACCAAATTGTAACACCCTAACTAACAGAGGCGTATTACGTGATTTTTAAACATGCTGTGCAGCTCGTTGCTAATCAACGAGGTTTATGGAAAACGTGATTAATTAAAATTTTTGCTTTTTAATTAAACTTGTAAAAATATAATTTACAAAAAGACTCGGGATCCCGATTACAAAATCATTTACAAATTTTAACTGTTTATACAAAATAAATGTTGCCTAGCGACTAGTTACAAAATCAGCCTCGCTGTCTCGATGATCGTACGCTCCAGGCCTAACCGCCCCGACATGTACAACCTTCATAAGCTCGCTCACGGTCCATCAGCTCTAGCCTTGCCTTTACATACACATAAACGTAGAACTGTGAGTCGACATACTCAGTAAGAAAAGCATAATAATACTCATACATAAATCCCGGTCATGATCAGACGCCCATACCCCTGATCATAACCCTAACTGCCGTATCCAACACGATACTGAGTCCCGTTACTGCCGTGTCCAACACGGTACTGAGCCACTACTGCCATGTCCAACATGGTACTGAGTTCTGAACGTTCATAGGGACGGTACTATTGACACGTAACAGCCTGATCGGTCGAACCGGTCATACTCCGCCGTCGGTCATACTCCAGCCTGTACCGACGTGTTACTATATCCACCTGATCGGTCGAACCGGTCATACTCCGGCTGCTGGTCATACTCCAGCCTCTACCGACGGGATACGTCAATAGTACGGAACCACCAACCAAGTGTCAGCCTTATCGGTCGAACCGGTCATACTCCGGCTGCTGGTCATACTCCAGCCTGTACCGACGTGACAGGGTTGGATGGTTCGAAGCCAGCATACATAACTAATGTAATCTAACAGGCTTCCTACATGCTCGCTAAACATGTAATCTACATATGCATACTGTTATACTAATCTTACCTGGATTCCGAATTCAGGTGTGCTTGGTCAACCCGACCGGAACTTTAACCGCGCAATGGACATGTGCTCCTAAACCATAAAAATCACAACACTATAAGTGACACGCTAAATCACTTCCTGGGGACTTAAACTAGGAACTAAAAGTTTCCCTATCGATAAAAAAAGCATGGCAATACCCCCTAAAACACAAAATCGAGAAAATCTAGGGTTTCAGAATTTTCCCCAACCGGCAGACCGGTTGCCCAACCGGAATTCCGGTTCTGGGAAAATTCAGAACCCCATCCGGAATTCCGGATGCACAACCGGAATTCCGGTTCCTCGCAGGCAGCAACATCAAAAAATCATATCTTGGACAAATCAACCCCAAATCACATGAAACCTTCCAGACCTGTTCTATACCTCCCCTAGAACATTTCTAAAGCTTCAAAACCACCGAGAAAGCACAGAAACGAAAAGTGCCATTAAAGCTCAAGCTTTGAGTTCTAAACTCAAACTTGAGTAAAATCACCTAACATGCATTCAAACCAACTCAAATCCTCTTAAACAAGCATAATATAGCCTCTGAAAATGAAATCTACTAACTACAGCAAGCAATTTACAGATCCACACATTTCTTCAAAAATTCATGTTCTTGAGCTAAAAACTTCAAAACTTAAATCCAAGCAACTATCATGCATACACTAACTCTGAACCACTTAAAATAGCAAGATTAAACCATTGAGAACAACAACA
Source organism: Cannabis sativa (assembly GCF_029168945.1). Lineage (NCBI taxonomy): Eukaryota > Viridiplantae > Streptophyta > Magnoliopsida > Rosales > Cannabaceae > Cannabis > Cannabis sativa. Next base: position 12,657,849 of record NC_083607.1, read on the forward strand.
AAACACAGCAGCAAGTATCACAACAATTCACATGCAACAATCATCTTTTAAACATTTTCTTCATAAAATACAAGAGGAAGAGATTAAAGACCTTACCAAAGCTTGAAGAATACTTAGATTGGAAGAGAAATGGCTTGAAAATCAAAGGAAAAATCTAGCTTCATGCACCCACATACCCAGCCGAAAGAGAGAGGAAAAGAGAGAGTGGGTTTTTTGAAAATTTTCTTTATTTTTTCCTAAGTGTTGATTTTTGTAAAAATGAATTAAAGCCACTTAACATATAACAATTCATTTCAGCCAAATAAAGCATAAATAAACATTTATTTTTCAATTACTAAACTCACTAAAAGACAAAATACTAATGGGGCAAAAAGACCATTTTGCCCCTCCACACTAAAGTCACATAAATCACACTAACGGGGTATTTTTGGGAAATTCTAAATTCCCGGCCATTCCCGACATTCCCAATGTCTAATAAACCGTCCCAAACTACTAACATACTAAGTTGTGATTTCTACTGAGCCAAACGCCGGGTTCCAAAATACCGGGCACCGGAATGCAAAATTATGCAAACTACTACATGACATAAAAATGCATCTCTGAATTCAATAAATAACAGTATAATAAATTATTTAAATAGCTATAAATAATTTTCATAATTAAACATAATTAACTGCTAATTTCCAAATTAAACTAAGCGGTCTTTACAACAATCATGTTGCAAAGGTTTTGGGGTTTAGACCTTATTTGATGTAGACCTCGATTAATGTCTTTTCTGTATTGTTGTATTTCTCCATTTTCCTCATATTATTTGAACAAGTCTTCTTCCTTTTGTATATATTTAAAGTAGCTTATCAGTTATGACTTTTGAGATTTTCTTAGCTTTTATTTATTTTCCTTTCAAATTAATGTGTGTCATTAATCGTAATGTCGTGTAGTGCAGTTGTTTCTTTTTGAAAGGGTAGTGAAGTCGTGTTTGGTAAACTGTAATAGGAGTGTTGGCGGTGGGGGTGGTGTGGATTGTAGCTATTTATTCAAACTAAACTGCAAATGCGGTTTTAATAATTTTTCAAACTGCAACTGCACCACGATCTTAAAACCGCTAAAATCACACTGCAAAAATGCGATATGGTGCAGTTTGAGTGGTTTAAACTATCATAATAATTATCAAACATTATAATGAAAATTTAAAAATTAAACTAATAAAGCTTTAACAATACAAAACAAAAAAATCTTATTAGAGTTTTAATATCATAACATGTATCATAATCATCAAGTCATTATATTGAGTTGTCTCTACAAAATAAAGTAATATACACATATATTATATATAGGGAAATTACCTCATATATATTTTTTTAACTTTTTTTTTTTAAATTTACGGCTTGGGTTTCTCCGGTGGTTTCTATTATTGGACTTTATGCCATAAATAAAACTCATTTCAATATAATCAGATTTACTAATTAATAAAAGATCAGAAATCATTTTATGTTGCATGGTTCACATGATTTATTTCATGATTATGTTTAATGTATAAATTCTATTAAGTCCAAAACATATGTATAAATATATATATTTGTTCATGATTATAGTGTCGTCAGCATAGTGGAATATAATCATGATTATATGTTCAAAAGTTTAATTCCCATGATTTTTCAGTTCACTGAATTTAGACTGACATGATAATCTGCGATAAGGTATACTAATTACACCTTGGATAAGTGTTATTTCCTTTCCAGGACATTGGCAAAGTTTACCAGTATCAGATGTATAGAGAAATTGGAAGGGACCGATATTGATCTTGGATAAGATATCATAAACTTACCGTTATATCTTTCTAAGTCAATATCAATGGTTGATCTTATGTCCATGGATATTAATCCTGATATGGTTAAGTTTAACTTAGTTGTATTATGCATGTTCTTCAAGTTGTTCGTGGATGCTAACCAATGGTTCTGGCAGATATTTACATCTTGGGAACATGGTAGTTCAATTGAGTGGAAGCGCTGATCATAGATATGGAATCTATAACTTTTATAAGTCTTTAGAAGTGAAACGATAATTTCCTTCAAGCTTCGCTGAATAGAGATAAATGATTAAGATCTCATTTCAGTAATTATGTTAGTTTACTGAAATATTATTTATAGGTAGCTAAGTGTTTTAAGGATAAAATATATTGAAGGGTAGAATGGTAAATTTTTCCCTATTCGATGTAGATCATCTATAGAGGATTTTTGACTATTAGGATTATAACAATAGATAATCATAACGTATCTATATCGTGGTACATATAGAGCGTTCTATATAATTGAGAGTGTATTTAATTCCAAATCTATAGTGACACAAGGCGGAATTAATAAGTTAGGGAATTTACTTGATAAGTTCTAAATCTACATATTGAAAGCTCGGTTATATAGGCCCATGGTCTCCTCACTAGTTGAGACAATACTTCTTGCAGACTCAGTTAATTGCTTTTAATAAATCAATTATAATTCTAATATTAGAATATGTCTTATTTATGAATTTTCACTAAGGGCTTAATTGTGAAGAAAAGAAGTTTTGTGGTTAATTTATTAATTAAGAAATTTTGTATGGTCTAATTAATAAATAAAATAAATGGAAATTTTATTTGATAATTAATTGTAATTATTAAATAAATAGTTTTAATATATATATAGGATTGAATTGGAAAATATGGTATTATTGAAAGAAGAATATTTGATTGCAATAAAGTGGCAAAATTGTAACTAGAGAGTGGTTCATTTTGTGGCCGGCCTTAGAGTCATTTTTGCTCAATATTTTATTCTTTTTTTATCCATATAATTCAACTCTAAGCCCTAGTTGAAACACTATAAAAGGAACATGATGCTCTCATTTCATCTACTTGATTTTCAACTTGCCAAAATTTAGTTTCTAACTATGTCAGAAAACTAGTAGAGAGACACCTTCTATACAGTTTTTAAGCCTCCTTCATTGTTCTTCATATTTGAACCTATAGTGATAGAGTGCCATGGCCACACATAGTAAGTCAAGTACTCAATCATAGTTAGTAAGACGGTGGTAACCAAACCCGAAGGAGAGAAAGAGATCCAGGCTCAGATCTTGATAATACTCTGCAACAGAAAGGAACAAGGGTTAGATATCTGAGCGGAAGGAGTCATTATATTTCATTGCAATCAATGTAAGGTTTTCTAAACTATTATGTGTTTAATTTCATTGTTTTAGAGATATTCATATTTAGGATGTCAATAAACATACTTGTTAGTAAATCTAGATCCTAGTAAAATATTTCCAGCATCTATGTGGGTTGCTATATGGATTTTAGTTGCGATTTAGGTTGCTTCATTAGTTGTAATAGGGATTTCTATGTAGAATTCCGTAAAAATACAAAAAAAAAAATATTTTGATGTGTAAAAATGAAAAAAAATCCCTTATATATATATATATATATTTTTATATAAAAAAATAAAAATTATATTAAAAATTGGTAACTTTGTAATATATAGTGTAGTGTGGTTTCAACCGTAATTATTAAATTTAAAACTACAAACCGCACTGTATCACGCGATTTGGTCAAAATACAAACCGCAATTGCACTACAAAAAAATCAAACTGCATATATATTATAATCACTGATGTTATGGCCCTTTATTTATTATGTGCTCCACTTTACAACATTCTACTCCTACATATTTATAGGTTTTGTTTGTAACAAAATTGATTGTATACTAATGGGAAAATAGTACACTCCTAAAAATATTTTGTTAGACCTTTAATCTTGTTAGGTATTTAGGAGAATAATTTAAAATTTATTTTTTTCATTATCATGTACGTTGTAGTTATTTAGTAGCACTTGTAAATTTTTAAAAATTTTAAATACTTTATTGTGTTGAAAACAATGCTCAAATATTTTTTTTCTACCAATCTTTGAAAATTAACATGTAATCTTAAATAACTACAACATACACAATTATGATGATAAAAAATTAAACTAAAAAACTCTTATAAAAAAAAAAAAAAAAAAAAAAGAAGAAGAAGAAGAAGAACTATCTAAACACTCCTTTAGAAAGTGTATTATAATTTTTTCCTATACTAAATAACTGAAAAATACATGTTATTTAAATGTCAAAAAAATTAATAAAAAATAGATGGGGTACCATTTTATTTATTTATTTATTTAAAAAAAGAAAGTAAGTTGTAGTAAAATGTCAAACGTTTTTTTTTTCTTTTATTTTTTTTTTGAGAAAAAAAAAACCTGTATCCATTAGATAAAATCAGCAAGTACATGATATAATTACAATTATAAAGAGGAATTCTTCCACAAAGCTTCCTGATCTAGGCCTAAAGCTGTCCTAGCTAAACAATGGGCAGTTTCATTTGCCCCTCTTGGGATGTAGCTAAGATAAGCTTTAGGGAAATAAGATAGCAAGCTCTTAATTTCAGTAACAAAAGTGTTAAGATGCAGATTATGAGTGTCATTATTTCAAATATAATTCACCAAAACCTTGCAATCTAAAACAATACTATCTGGGTAAAGGGAGTGAGCATGACACCACGAAAGAGCAAAATGAAGGGCTTGTGCTTCCATTAACAAAGGTGTAGTAATTCCACGCCATGGCATTGCCAAGTTTAAAAGAACCTCCCCTGTATTTGAATGAATGGACATACCAAAACCCATTTTGATGAGTTGTGAATCTTGAGCAGCATCCACATAAAGCTGATGGGTGAAAGTAGGAGCAGAAGGGATACTTGCAGTGGGCAGTAACAGATCATCTTGAATCTGTGTTGTAGTTGAAACCTTTTTGTTGCAACTTTGGCATTGGTCAATGTAGTCTGTAACCTCACGCAGAACCTGTTCTGGACAAGAAGAGAAACCAGCATGTATCCAACTATTCTTGCAGTTCCAAATCTTCCACAACAAACATACAAAGAAGTGATAATCTCCAGTAGCAAACACAGTGGGAGCAAGATGTAATAAATCCAGACAAGTCAGTGAAAAATGTTTAGTAATAAAATCATGAAATCTAGTTAATTTCCATACCTTCTGGACAGCAGGGCATCTGAGAATAGCGTGCTCTAGGGTCTCATCATGATAGTGACATCGGCTACAATGTGGAGAATGGTTGGTCTTTCGATTGAACAGGTTATGATTAGTAGGGAGAATATCATAACAAGCACGCCAAAGAAAGTGTTTCAGTTTGGGAGGCAGATGGAGTGTCCATAACTGTTTCCACCATGTGTGTGAGGGTTTGGTATCCGAGGGTGTTGGGTCATTTTGATGAAGCTGACTCGTGGCTAGGTGTTAACCTGAGTTGACAGTGTATGTGCCATGAGGGGTAAGGGACCAAAAGTATGTATCAGGTGCAGAAATGTTGGTGAGAGGGATGGTCAAGATAGCTTGTGAAAAATCTGTAGGGAAGGTGGCTTGGATAAGGGCATGGTTCCATTCCTTGCTAGGTGTTAGTGTTGGGTTTTATGCCCTAAATAAAACTCTTTACAATCTGATTAGTTATCAATATAAGAAATTTGAAGTGATTGATGTTTACATGAATTTTACATGCTAATGGTTTAATATGTTTAATATGTTTATTACATTCATACACACAAAATCAGTTAAATCCAGATCATATGTTTATTCACAATTACAGTATCGTCAACACAGTGGAATGTGATTGTGATCATATCAATCAAAAGTTTTGCTCCCTGTTTCATCAGTGTTATTGGATTTACACTAATGTGATAATCAGCGATAATGTATACTTACACTTGGAGTAAGTGTTATGTTCTTTCCAGGACATTAGTAAAGTATACTAGTTTCGAATGTATGGAGTATACATTGGACTGGACCGATATTGCAACTAAGTTAAGATATTACAAACTTACCGTTATACATATCTTTCCAAGTCAATATCAGTAGTTGATCTTAAGATTAAAAGAATCTAAATCCTAATATGCTTAGGCTCAACTCAGGAGTGCTATTCATGTTCTTTGATTTATTAGTTAAGCCTACTTTTGGGTCAGGGTGATACGTATATTTTGGGAACATGATAGTATGATTGAGTGGGAGTGCTGAACATAAATATGGAATCTATAGCTTCTACTGGTGTATAGAAGTCAAGTGATGATTCCCTTCGAGCTTAGCAAATAGAAGTAAATGGATGAGCTCTTGTTTAACTGACTAATTATTAGATCACTAAACACCATTTACAGGTAGCTAAGTGTTTTAAGGGGCAAAATACATTGAGGGGTGAGAACGGTAAAGAAATCCCATCTCGATGTAGATCATCTATATAGAGGATCTTTAAATCACAATAAGATTATAACAATGGTTAAATGAGATAGTATATTGATATCGTGGAACATACAATATGCTCTATATAAGTCTGAGAGTGCAATTCTAAGTTCTAAGAGTGGATTCAACGAAGAATTAATAAGTAGGAATTTACTTGGTAAATTTGGTTCACTTATTGGAAGCTCAGCATATAGATCCATGGTCCCCATTCTAGTTGAGAACATTCTGCTTGTAAGACTCATTAATTGATTCGTGATTGATCAATTATAATTCTAAAGTTAGACTATGTCTAATTTTATGAATTTTCACTAAGCAGGGGTGAAATTGTAAAGAAAAGAGTTTCTAGGTTTATTTATTTATTAATAGACTTTATTTGTCTAATTAATAATTAAAATAAATGACAATATTATTTAATAATGTATTTTAGTTATTAAATAATTAGTTTTGGTATTTAAAAGGTTAGAATTGGAAAATTGGCGTTTTTGAGAAAATAGAGATAAAATTTGATAAAACTGCAAAATCAAGTGAGGCCCAATACTACACCATGGCCGGCCACTTATTGTGGGATTTCAAATTAATATTTTTATTATTTTAATGCCAAATAATTCCTAACCTAAACCTAGTAGTTGCCTATAAATAGAAAGTGATGGCTCAGACAAATCACAAGTTTTCAATAACCTTTTCTGACAGAAATTTCTCTCTTCAGAAAAACTGAGCCTTCCCCACTTTCTATACCTGGCCGAAATCATCCCTCTCTTTTCCCTTCATCAATTTCGTGACCCTAGTGAAAGAGTGAGTGCCCACACACAAAGAAGCGGTAACTCAATCATAGATTGGAAGACTGTGAAGGATCAAACTTGAAGAAGAAGGACATTCGGGCTCAGATCTTGATTATACTCTGCTACAGAAAGGATACAAGGGTTAGAGATCTGAGTGGAAGGAGACATTAATTCCGCTGCATCAATGTAAGGTTTTCTTAACTTTATATGTGTTTGATTTATCGTTTTAGAAAGTTCATATTTAGGATGTTTAAACAACATACTTGTGAGTAGATCTAAGATCCTGGTAAAATAAATTCCAACAACTGGCCTCAGAGCCATGGTAATTGATTTACTTGCAAGAAATTTGGACTTTAAAACGATTGTTTGTTTGTTTTTGGATGGTATCATGTTGTATTGAGTGTTATTTGATGATTGATTGATGTTTGTAAATATTTGTGAAAAATAATTGCGATTCTGTATCTGAAATTATTTTTATTGGATAGTATGGAAAAAATTAAGCAAGTTAGCCTTTTACAGAACTCAATTTCGATTTTATTTGAATTAGTTATGATTTTTTGAAGATTCGAAAAATCGAGCTCTCTTGAAATTTTTCTGCGATCGCGAAAACTCGTCCGTACAAATTTCACAATTTTTTCGTTTTTCTTCGATTTTTCATGCTTTTTCATGGAACTAACTTCCGATTTTTTGTTTAGTTTTGTATATATACTATTACTATTCCTAATTCAATTCTAATTATCATTTTGAATTAATTTAATATTTTTTAAATTTAATTCAAGATATTAGTGTAATTTGAATTTGAATAGAATTAGTATCTATCTTCTTGCTTAAAAATCTATCTTATTTTTAAATTTGATTATATCTTATCTTATTTTTAAATTTAAGGTCAGATTTTATATATTTTTTTTAAAATTAAATCTTTTTTAGATATTTTGACCTTATTTAAATTTAAAATAAGATAATTATAATCATGTAATTTTAAATAGATGTAAGATATTTTGCTAACTTTTAAATTTTGTTATTTTATTTATTTAAATTAAATTTAAAATCTGAAAAAGATATTTAACTTATCTTTTCTAATTTTTATTTATAAAATAACATTTAAATTTTAAAAGTAGTTAGCAAATTTTGAAATGATATTTAGGTTGGTTGAAACTTAATTTTTCAAAATTGTAGGTTTAATTTTTAAATTTTTTAATAATTTCGAAATTTAAATTAATAATTTTTTTTTAAAATTTCGAAAAATAAATATTATTTTATTTTATTTTTTTTATTTTCAAAAATTAAATTAATTTTTAATTAAATTTTTTTTTAATTATTAATTTCGAAATTTATTTATTTAAAATTAAATAAATCCTACTTCTAACTATCCAGCTAACCTTGTTGCAGGAGTATGTGGTTTTAGCTTGTGTGTAAGTTTTTAAAACCTATTATTACTTGATTGCAAATAGACATGGTTACTTTTTGCCAGATCTAATGATCTGATGGCTCCCTTGGTCAAGTTAATAATTTGTAACAGGTAAATTTTACAATCTTCTTTCATCTGTGTATGACCTAGCAACATGATAGGATCCATCCAAAGTGTGCCTGTGTGAGCCTATATGTTTATTTTGTTTTAATATAGATGCATATAGGTTGTTGCTAAATAAAATGTCACACCATGATAGATTTTATTTAGGTCCATCTAGTTATTGGACCTATTCAATTAATAACAGTTATTTATTTTAAGGTTAAATTCCTCTCTTTTGGGCCTTGTGTGAGAGTTGGGAGCCATAGAAGTGGGTACGACATACTGAACCCAGCACCCCCTCACATGAACTACCCCAATTGTGAAGGCCCATTTGCCTGATTTAAATAACTGTACTAGGTTAATTATATTAGTTTGACCTAATAAAAATTGAATTAGCAACATAATTAACTTTTAAAATATATGAAATTTATTTTCATTTTAATATTTTAAAGTTAATTTTAAGAAAAACACTTTTAGTTTAGATATTATTTCTAGACAAACTATTTGTATTTTTCTTGTATTTAATTAAATATAGAATTTTAACTAACTAGATTCTTTTTGGAGCTTATGTAATTAAATATTCCTATTTAAGTTATAAATTAGTTGTATCAACTGATTTTTCTCATCTAACTTAAATTTGAATATTTGATTTAAATTTTAAATCAAGTTGAGGAATCCTAGGCATTAGTTATTAAAGATTCTTAAGATATTTTTTAAGTTAATATCTTTTCGAATATTAACTTAAAATGGAATATTTTAGATATTTTTTAGGTTAATATCTTTTCAAATATTAACTTAAAAAGATATCTTCAAATTAAGTGGTTACAACTTAATTTTTGATATTTAATTAAATCTAAATTTGAAATTATTTAAGTTTTAAATTTTTTCTATATGACTTAAATTAGATATTTTTCAAATTTTTGAAAAGATACTTAGTCAAATAAGATATTTTCTAGATAGTAATTTCTAGACTACTTATTATTTCTAATATTTAAATAGGAAAAATAATATACTTTGTGAAATTAATTATTTAAATAATTAATTTTGGTACAATTTTATTATGTATATTTTTCCTAGTATTAAACTAGAAATAAATAATTAAGCCTTCTCTACACTTAATTATTATTTCTTGAATTTAATACATTTAATTAACTTGAAAAATCTAAATATCTAAGTTGATTTTCATCATGATACTTAAATATTTATTGATTTTTCATGACACTTAATTAAATAGAAAATTATTTTTTAGGTTGAAATTTAATTTTTCAACTTAAATTTAAATAATTTTCAAAATATATATTTTTCTTTATTTTATAAATCAATTTCGAAATTTGCATTTTAATTATGCAATATTTTCGAATTTTTTTTGTTAAAAATAGATTGAGTTGTAAATTAATTATTTATTAATTCTTGGACCAACTCATGTCAATGATTTTTTCATTTAATTGATTAATTTAAAATAAATGAATTTAAAATATATATATTATTATTAGAAATTGAATTAACTAGTCAAAAGAAAATCTAGATAGATGATATTTTTGCTTGAAGTATTTCTTTTCTAATTTTATTATTTTCGAAAATAGTATATTTCTTTTATATACTTTAAATTTTCGAACTCAATAAATATATTCTCAAAGGAAATTTTTAAGTTGCTAATTATTTAATTTAATACAACTTAAATTAATTTCCTTAATATTTATATTTAAGATTATTACTAAGATGGAAATAATTAATTTTATTTCAATCACCATCTAAGTATAATTTTATAAATATTATATTAAATTCTTATTTTTTGAATTTCAATTCTTAATTTCGAATTTAATGAGAATTTATTTATTAGAATAATAAAGAAAATACATTTTAAAGAATGAGCTTTATTATTATTAAGATATTCGATCTCCATTGTGGGTTTTACACCGCGTTTGTTTTAGTGAGTAATCCTCCCTAATGGAGGAACGTTCATTAGCAATTTCGTACCGTTTAATCTCGCATGATAAGTGGTTTGTAAGTGTTTTATATGGTATAGATCACCCTAATGGTGGCGACCATATTTGACTTGCAAATTGCGAAATAATGGTAGAAGCTCATGAGATAGAATAGCCTTGACTCTCGCCTAAACGGGACAACGCTGGATTCCAATCTTGATTGAATAAAAGGTTGCTAGAATGTTTAACATTTTAGATGAGCTGACAACTCTATTCAATAGATGGTATCTTTGACTCTCGCCTAAACGGGACACTGATATCAGTTTGTTGAAAAACCTTGGAAATTATTTAGGATTGAATTTTTTAAGTATTTTCTCATATCATTCCTACTTGCTATGTGCTTATAATTTCTGAATTGATTTTGTGTTAAACCATTATTAAATTTCTCTTTGTTGATTTCTATTATTTTTGTAGTATCCTGTATTATTAAAATGAATCCCATGTTATCACTGTTGACTGAAAACAAGCTGAATGGATCTAACTTTAATAAGTGGAATGAGAACATTAACATTGCTCTCATAGGAGAAAGTGCCTTGTTTGTTTTAACTGAGCCGTCACCTGAAGTGCCTGGGGACAATGCTTCCAAAGCTGTGAAAGAAAAGTATGAGCGTTGGCAGAATGCAAATGACAAAGCTCTATACTTTAGGCTTTCTAGCATGGTTGACACCCTCAAAACTCGGTTTTCTAAAACCGAGAAGGCTGCTGAAGTTATGACGAAGTTAAATGAGCTATTCGGCAAGGCATCACTTCAATCACGCTTTGACGCGACTAAGAAGTACATTAATGCACGAATGGAACCTCATCAAAACGTGTGTGACCATGTTCTCCTCATGTCTAGTTATTTCCAAGAAGCCCAGGATCATGGTGCTGAAATGGACAGTGCTACTCAAGTTAGTCTTATCTTGAATAGCCTGACTCAATTTCTACCATACACATCAAATTATGTCATGAATAAGAAGGAAATTGACTTTCATGAATTAGTCAATGACCTTCAAACTTATGAAAATTTGATTGGAGGACCCAAGAAGAAAGGGAGTAAACCTCACAATCCTGGGAATGGTAATGGGACGATAAAACCTGAAGCAAATGTTGCCTCTGCTTCAAAGCCCAAATCGAAGAGTAAGTGGAACAACACCAAGAAGCGAACTAAAGCCAATAAAAGGCTGTTCCTTCTGGTGATGCTACACTTAAAGGAAAGTGTTTCTACTGCAATGAAAAAGGTCATTGGAAACCCCAATGTCCTAAACTTCTTGCAAAGAAACAAGGTATTTCCATTTATAAACTTTAAGAGTTTAGTGAATTGTTATCCAATTGGATTGATGATTCTGGACTAACTTTGTTTATTTGTTTTCTTCTTCTTATAGGCCAAGCTACTTGAACTCAATTGAGTTGGATCAGAAAGCTGGACCATAGGGTGAAATCGTCCAGATGAAGATGAAGCTCTTCAATTTTTTGAATTAATTGTTTTAGTTTAAAGACAATTTGGATTTCAAATTGTAGTTAGGGATATTTATCCCTGTTTTTCTCATATTGTTGCAATACATTTTTATTAATAAAATTTATAATTTTCGAAATTTACTATTGCAAATTATGAGATTGAGCTTCATTTAATTTATCTTCATCAATTATTACCACATTATATTTGTATGTTTGTATGTGTAAGTGTTTTTATTATTGATGCAAATTCTATAATATTTACAACTCTTCATAGAGTTATATTAAATAAACACTAGAAATTATTTCTATGTTTATTAATAATTGTTCATTCTAATACAATTATTAAGAATTTGTTTAATAAAAGGATCTTATGATCTGATAGGGGTGGAGAAAAGTTAAGAAAACTATGTAGTTCAACGATCTTTTATATCTAATGAACTCTGGATAGTATTCAACTCCACATAAACTCCATCACACTAAGAGAATCATGATCTTTACAACCTTTAAGGGTGGATCATAATCTCTATATACTTAGGGGTGGAGGTTATCCACAAGTACCCTATATGTATATTTTTAGGGGTAGAGTCTATTCCACAATACCCTATGCAACACATATCTTCTTTAAACATGGAAGTAATATAATGAGTCAGCTATTGTCAATATAAATTCTTGATCTTGATTGTATGTTCCATTTCGTTTTTACTGTTGTAAGTAAAAGTTTGATACCTTTGAAAGTTCTTTGTTAAAGTTTCACACTACCTTAATTGAGTGGGAGAATTTTAAAATTCTATACCCATCTTCATTAGGTTGATACTTGTGATAGGTACTTAAGAACAATACTGAAAAGCAAATCTAACCATTCACATGGATAGGAATAGCTTATCAGAATTATGAGAATAAGATAAAGAACTTTAGTTCAGTCCATTCGAATGACTTGAACCAAGAATTCTTAATCCTCATAAAATTTTATGGTATCTTAATTTTGATTACTTTATCTCTGGCATGTATTTTTCACTTCAAAATACTAGTACGCTATGTTGATGACTTAGTCTTAACTTAAAGTTTCGTACTAATACAAAAGTCACAACTAGGTAACTCTCTAAACAATCAGAGGTTAAAAGTATTATTTAACCAGACATCTGCTATTGAGTGGGAGCTATCTGAGATGTAATCAAATAGGGAACATTAGAAGATATTCAAGAAAGATTTATGAGAGTGATCGATATGTCAGATATTAAGGAACTGTGTATCAGTTGTCTTTGTATCACACCATCTAATTTCGAAATTCTGTAAGATGGTGCTTACTTTGGGGGTGGAGGAATTATTGTATAATAATTCAAGCTCTACCAGAGAAGAACTATAACTTGGTCTATTCGAAAATACCAGAAAGTTATATCACTGAAGATAAGTCTACACTGTATTATCTCAATTACATATTTTAAAATATGAGAGATATGTCTTCTGTTAATTCAGATGTACTTTCAAAACAGTAAAGATTTCAGTATCCCTTGATGAGTAAAGCATATAGTAAAGGATGTTTCATAAGAGTATTTATGAACTAGTTCCAGAAGTTTGGGTGGATTCAAAATATACTACACTTGATCTGAAGATCGAGACATCAGATTGACCTATTTGCACAGTTGTTTTATATTAGTGCAAGTGGGAGTTTGTTGGGTTTTATGCCCTAAATAAAACTCTTTACAATCTGATTAGTTATCAATATAAGAAATTTGAAGTGATTGATGTTTGCATGAATTTTACATGCTAATGGTTTAATATGTTTAATATGTTTATTACATTCATACACACAAAATTAGTTAAATCCAGATCATATGTTTATTCACAATTACAGTATCGTCAACACAGTGGAATGTGATTGTGATCATATGAATCAAAAGTTTTGGTCCCTGTTTCATCAGTGTTATTGGATTTACACTAATGTGATAATCAGCGATGATGTATACTTACACTTGGAGTAAGTGTTATGTTCTTTCCAGGACATTAGTAAAGTATACTAGTTTCGAATGTATGGAGTATACATTGGACTGGACCGATATTGCAACTAAGTTAAGATATTACAAACTTACCGTTATACATATCTTTCCAAGTCAATATCAGTAGTTGATCTTAAGATTAAAAGAATCTAAATCCTAATATGCTTAGGCTCAACTCAGGATTGTTATTCATGTTCTTTGATTTATTAGTTAAGCTTACTTTTGGGTCAGGGTGATACGTATATTTTGGGAACATGATAGTATGATTGAGTGGGAGTGCTGAACATAAATATGGAATCTATAGCTTCTACTGGTGTATAGAAGTCAAGTGATGATTCCCTTCGAGCTTAGCAAATAGAAGTAAATGGATGAGCTCTTGTTAACTGACTAATTATTAGATCACTAAACACCATTTACAGGTAGCTAAGTGTTTTAAGGGGCAAAATACATTGAGGGGTGAGAACGGTAAAGAAATCCCATCTCGATGTAGATCATCTATATAGAGGATCTTTAAATCACAATAAGATTATAACAATGGTTAAATGAGATAGTATATTGATATCGTGGAACATACAATATGCTCTATATAAGTCTGAGAGTGCAATTCTAAGTTCTAAGAGTGGATTCAACGAAGAATTAATAAGTAGGAATTTACTTGGTAAATTTGGTTCACTTATTGGAAGCTCAGCATATAGATCCATGGTCCCCATTCTAGTTGAGAACATTCTGCTTGTAAGACTCATTAATTGATTCGTGATTGATCAATTATAATTCTAAAGTTAGACTATGTCTAATTTTATGAATTTTCACTAAGCAGGGGTGAAATTGTAAAGAAAAGAGTTTCTAGGTTTATTTATTTATTAATAGACTTTATTTGTCTAATTAATAATTAAAATAAATGACAATATTATTTAATAATGTATTTTAGTTATTAAATAATTAGTTTTGGTATTTAAAAGGTTAGAATTGGAAAATTGGCGTTTTTGAGAAAATAGAGATAAAATTTGATAAAACTGCAAAATCAAGTGAGGCCCAATACTACACCATGGCCGGCCACTTATTGTGGGATTTCAAATTAATATTTTTATTATTTTAATGCCAAATAATTCCTAACCTAAACCTAGTAGTTGCCTATAAATAGAAAGTGATGGCTCAGACAAATCACAAGTTTTCAATAACCTTTTCTGACAGAAATTTCTCTCTTCAGAAAAACTGAGCCTTCCCCACTTTCTATACCTGGCCGAAATCATCCCTCTCTTTTCCCTTCATCAATTTCGTGACCCTAGTGAAAGAGTGAGTGCCCACACACAGCAAGCAGTAACTCAATCATAGATTGGAAGACTGTGAAGGATCAAACTTGAAGAAGAAGGACATTCGGGCTCAGATCTTGATTATACTCTGCTACAGAAAGGATACAAGGGTTAGAGATCTGAGTGGAAGGAGACATTAATTCCGCTGCATCAATGTAAGGTTTTCTTAACTTTATATGTGTTTGATTTATCGTTTTAGAAAGTTCATATTTAGGATGTTTAAACAACATACTTGTGAGTAGATCTAAGATCCTGGTAAAATAAATTCCAACAACTGGCCTCAGAGCCATGGTAATTGATTTACTTGCAAGAAATTTGGACTTTAAAACGATTGTTTGTTTGTTTTTGGATGGTATCATGTTGTATTGAGTGTTATTTGATGATTGATTGATGTTTGTAAATATTTGTGAAAAATAATTGCGATTCTGTATCTGAAATTATTTTTATTGGATAGTATGGAAAAAATTAAGCAAGTTAGCCTTTTACAGAACTCAATTTCGATTTTATTTGAATTAGTTATGATTTTTTGAAGATTCGAAAAAAATCGGAGCTCTGCTGAAATTTTTCCTGCGATCGCGAAAACTGTCTGTACAGCTCACAATTTTTTCGTTTTTCTTCGATTTTTCATGCTTTTTCATGGAACTAACTTCCGATTTTTTGTTTAGTTTTGTATATATACTATTACTATTCCTAATTCAATTCTAATTATCATTTTGAATTAATTTAATATTTTTTAAATTTAATTCAAGATATTAGTGTAATTTGAATTTGAATAGAATTAGTATCTATCTTCTTGCTTAAAAATCTATCTTATTTTTAAATTTGATTATATCTTATCTTATTTTTAAATTTAAGGTCAGATTTTATATATTTTTTTTTTAAAATCAAATCTTTTTTAGATATTTTGACCTTATTTAAATTTAAAATAAGATAATTATAATCATGTAATTTTAAATAGATGTAAGATATTTTGCTAACTTTTAAATTTTGTTATTTTATTTATTTAAATTAAATTTAAAATCTGAAAAAGATATTTAACTTATCTTTTCTAATTTTTATTTATAAAATAACATTTAAATTTTAAAAGTAGTTAGCAAATTTTGAAATGATATTTAGGTTGGTTGAAACTTAATTTTTCAAAATTGTAGGTTTAATTTTTAAATTTTTTAATAATTTCGAAATTTAAATTAATAATTTTTTTTTAAAATTTCGAAAAATAAATATTATTTTATTTTATTTTTTTTATTTTCAAAAATTAAATTAATTTTTAATTAAATTTTTTTTTAATTATTAATTTCGAAATTTATTTATTTAAAATTAAATAAATCCTACTTCTAACTATCCAGCTAACCTTGTTGCAGGAGTATGTGGTTTTAGCTTGTGTGTAAGTTTTTAAAACCTATTATTACTTGATTGCAAATAGACATGGTTACTTTTTGCCAGATCTAATGATCTGATGGCTCCCTTGGTCAAGTTAATAATTTGTAACAGGTAAATTTTACAATCTTCTTTCATCTGTGTATGACCTAGCAACATGATAGGATCCATCCAAAGTGTGCCTGTGTGAGCCTATATGTTTATTTTGTTTTAATATAGATGCATATAGGTTGTTGCTAAATAAAATGTCACACCATGATAGATTTTATTTAGGTCCATCTAGTTATTGGACCTATTCAATTAATAACAGTTATTTATTTTAAGGTTAAATTCCTCTCTTTTGGGCCTTGTGTGAGAGTTGGGAGCCATAGAAGTGGGTACGACATACTGAACCCAGCACCCCTCACATGAACTACCCCAATTGTGAAGGCCCATTTGCCTGATTTAAATAACTGTACTAGGTTAATTATATTAGTTTGACCTAATAAAAATTGAATTAGCAACATAATTAACTTTTAAAATATATGAAATTTATTTTCATTTTAATATTTTAAAGTTAATTTTAAGAAAAACACTTTTAGTTTAGATATTATTTCTAGACAAACTATTTGTATTTTTCTTGTATTTAATTAAATATAGAATTTTAACTAACTAGATTCTTTTTGGAGCTTATGTAATTAAATATTCCTATTTAAGTTATAAATTAGTTGTATCAACTGATTTTTCTCATCTAACTTAAATTTGAATATTTGATTTAAATTTTAAATCAAGTTGAGGAATCCTAGGCATTAGTTATTAAAGATTCTTAAGATATTTTTTAAGTTAATATCTTTTCGAATATTAACTTAAAATGGAATATTTTAGATATTTTTTAGGTTAATATCTTTTCAAATATTAACTTAAAAAGATATCTTCAAATTAAGTGGTTACAACTTAATTTTTGATATTTAATTAAATCTAAATTTGAAATTATTTAAGTTTTAAATTTTTTCTATATGACTTAAATTAGATATTTTTCAAATTTTTGAAAAGATACTTAGTCAAATAAGATATTTTCTAGATAGTAATTTCTAGACTACTTATTATTTCTAATATTTAAATAGGAAAAATAATATACTTTGTGAAATTAATTATTTAAATAATTAATTTTGGTACAATTTTATTATGTATATTTTTCCTAGTATTAAACTAGAAATAAATAATTAAGCCTTCTCTACACTTAATTATTATTTCTTGAATTTAATACATTTAATTAACTTGAAAAATCTAAATATCTAAGTTGATTTTCATCATGATACTTAAATATTTATTGATTTTTCATGACACTTAATTAAATAGAAAATTATTTTTTAGGTTGAAATTTAATTTTTCAACTTAAATTTAAATAATTTTCAAAATATATATTTTTCTTTATTTTATAAATCAATTTCGAAATTTGCATTTTAATTATGCAATATTTTCGAATTTTTTTTGTTAAAAATAGATTGAGTTGTAAATTAATTATTTATTAATTCTTGGACCAACTCATGTCAATGATTTTTTCATTTAATTGATTAATTTAAAATAAATGAATTTAAAATATATATATTATTATTAGAAATTGAATTAACTAGTCAAAAGAAAATCTAGATAGATGATATTTTTGCTTGAAGTATTTCTTTTCTAATTTTATTATTTTCGAAAATAGTATATTTCTTTTATATACTTTAAATTTTCGAACTCAATAAATATATTCTCAAAGGAAATTTTTAAGTTGCTAATTATTTAATTTAATACAACTTAAATTAATTTCCTTAATATTTATATTTAAGATTATTACTAAGATGGAAATAATTAATTTTATTTCAATCACCATCTAAGTATAATTTTATAAATATTATATTAAATTCTTATTTTTGAATTTCAATTCTTAATTTCGAATTTAATGAGAATTTATTTATTAGAATAATAAAGAAAATACATTTTAAAGAATGAGCTTTATTATTATTAAGATATTCGATCTCCATTGTGGGTTTTACACCGCGTTTGTTTTAGTGAGTAATCCTCCCTAATGGAGGAACGTTCATTAGCAATTTCGCACCGTTTAATCTCGCATGATAAGTGGTTTGTTAGTGTTTTATATGGTATAGATCACCCTAATGGTGGCGACCATATTTGACTTGCAAATTGCGAAATAATGGTAGAAGCTCATGAGATAGAATAGCCTTGACTCTCGCCTAAACGGGACAACGCTGGATTCCAATCTTGATTGAATAAAAGGTTGCTAGAATGTTTAACATTTTAGATGAGCTGACAACTCTATTCAATAGATGGTATCTTTGACTCTCGCCTAAACGGGACACTGATATCAGTTTGTTGAAAAACCTTGGAAATTATTTAGGATTGAATTTTTTAAGTATTTTCTCATATCATTCCTACTTGCTATGTGCTTATAATTTCTGAATTGATTTTGTGTTAAACCATTATTAAATTTCTCTTTGTTGATTTCTATTATTTTTGTAGTATCCTGTATTATTAAAATGAATCCCATGTTATCACTGTTGACTGAAAACAAGCTGAATGGATCTAACTTTAATAAGTGGAATGAGAACATTAACATTGCTCTCATAGGAGAAAGTGCCTTGTTTGTTTTAACTGAGCCGTCACCTGAAGTGCCTGGGGACAATGCTTCCAAAGCTGTGAAAGAAAAGTATGAGCGTTGGCAGAATGCAAATGACAAAGCTCTATACTTTAGGCTTTCTAGCATGGTTGACACCCTCAAAACTCGGTTTTCTAAAACCGAGAAGGCTGCTGAAGTTATGACGAAGTTAAATGAGCTATTCGGCAAGGCATCACTTCAATCACGCTTTGACGCGACTAAGAAGTACATTAATGCACGAATGGAACCTCATCAAAACGTGTGTGACCATGTTCTCCTCATGTCTAGTTATTTCCAAGAAGCCCAGGATCATGGTGCTGAAATGGACAGTGCTACTCAAGTTAGTCTTATCTTGAATAGCCTGACTCCAGCATTTCTACCATACACATCAAATTATGTCATGAATAAGAAGGAAATTGACTTTCATGAATTAGTCAATGACCTTCAAACTTATGAAAATTTGATTGGAGGACCCAAGAAGAAAGGGAGTAAACCTCACAATCCTGGGAATGGTAATGGGACGATAAAACCTGAAGCAAATGTTGCCTCTGCTTCAAAGCCCAAATCGAAGAGTAAGTGGAACAACACCAAGAAGCGAACTAAAGCCAATAAAAGGCTGTTCCTTCTGGTGATGCTACACTTAAAGGAAAGTGTTTCTACTGCAATGAAAAAGGTCATTGGAAACCCCAATGTCCTAAACTTCTTGCAAAGAAACAAGGTATTTCCATTTATAAACTTTAAGAGTTTAGTGAATTGTTATCCAATTGGATTGATGATTCTGGACTAACTTTGTTTATTTGTTTTCTTCTTCTTATAGGCCAAGCTACTTGAACTCAATTGAGTTGGATCAGAAAGCTGGACCATAGGGTGAAATCGTCCAGATGAAGATGAAGCTCTTCAATTTTTTGAATTAATTGTTTTAGTTTAAAGACAATTTGGATTTCAAATTGTAGTTAGGGATATTTATCCCTGTTTTTCTCATATTGTTGCAATACATTTTTATTAATAAAATTTATAATTTTCGAAATTTACTATTGCAAATTATGAGATTGAGCTTCATTTAATTTATCTTCATCAATTATTACCACATTATATTTGTATGTTTGTATGTGTAAGTGTTTTTATTATTGATGCAAATTCTATAATATTTACAACTCTTCATAGAGTTATATTAAATAAACACTAGAAATTATTTCTATGTTTATTAATAATTGTTCATTCTAATACAATTATTAAGAATTTGTTTAATAAAAGGATCTTATGATCTGATAGGGGTGGAGAAAAGTTAAGAAAACTATGTAGTTCAACGATCTTTTATATCTAATGAACTCTGGATAGTATTCAACTCCACATAAACTCCATCACACTAAGAGAATCATGATCTTTACAACCTTTAAGGGTGGATCATAATCTCTATATACTTAGGGGTGGAGGTTATCCACAAGTACCCTATATGTATATTTTTAGGGGTAGAGTCTATTCCACAATACCCTATGCAACACATATCTTCTTTAAACATGGAAGTAATATAATGAGTCAGCTATTGTCAATATAAATTCTTGATCTTGATTGTATGTTCCATTTCGTTTTTACTGTTGTAAGTAAAAGTTTGATACCTTTGAAAGTTCTTTGTTAAAGTTTCACACTACCTTAATTGAGTGGGAGAATTTTAAAATTCTATACCCATCTTCATTAGGTTGATACTTGTGATAGGTACTTAAGAACAATACTGAAAAGCAAATCTAACCATTCACATGGATAGGAATAGCTTATCAGAATTATGAGAATAAGATAAAGAACTTTAGTTCAGTCCATTCGAATGACTTGAACCAAGAATTCTTAATCCTCATAAAATTTTATGGTATCTTAATTTTGATTACTTTATCTCTGGCATGTATTTTTCACTTCAAAATACTAGTCTGCTATGTTGATGACTTAGTCTTAACTTAAAGTTTCAGACTAATACAAAAGTCACAACTAGGTAACTCTCTAAACAATCAGAGGTTAAAAGTATTATTTAACCAGACATCTGCTATTGAGTGGGAGCTATCTGAGATGTAATCAAATAGGGAACATTAGAAGATATTCAAGAAAGATTTATGAGAGTGATCGATATGTCAGATATTAAGGAACTGTGTATCAGTTGTCTTTGTATCACACCATCTAATTTCGAAATTCTGTAAGATGGTGCTTACTTTGGGGGTGGAGGAATTATTGTATAATAATTCAAGCTCTACCAGAGAAGAACTATAACTTGGTCTATTCGAAAATACCAGAAAGTTATATCACTGAAGATAAGTCTACACTGTATTATCTCAATTACATATTTTAAAATATGAGAGATATGTCTTCTGTTAATTCAGATGTACTTTCAAAACAGTAAAGATTTCAGTATCCCTTGATGAGTAAAGCATATAGTAAAGGATGTTTCATAAGAGTATTTATGAACTAGTTCCAGAAGTTTGGGTGGATTCAAATATACTACACTTGATCTGAAGATCGAGACATCAGATTGACCTATTTGCACAGTTTGTTTTATATTAGTGCAAGTGGGAGTTTGTTGGGTTTTATGCCCTAAATAAAACTCTTTACAATCTGATTAGTTATCAATATAAGAAATTTGAAGTGATTGATGTTTGCATGAATTTTACATGCTAATGGTTTAATATGTTTAATATGTTTATTACATTCATACACACAAAATTAGTTAAATCCAGATCATATGTTTATTCACAATTACAGTATCGTCAACACAGTGGAATGTGATTGTGATCATATGAATCAAAAGTTTTGGTCCCTGTTTCATCAGTGTTATTGGATTTACACTAATGTGATAATCAGCGATGATGTATACTTACACTTGGAGTAAGTGTTATGTTCTTTCCAGGACATTAGTAAAGTATACTAGTTTCGAATGTATGGAGTATACATTGGACTGGACCGATATTGCAACTAAGTTAAGATATTACAAACTTACCGTTATACATATCTTTCCAAGTCAATATCAGTAGTTGATCTTAAGATTAAAAGAATCTAAATCCTAATATGCTTAGGCTCAACTCAGGATTGTTATTCATGTTCTTTGATTTATTAGTTAAGCCTACTTTTGGGTCAGGGTGATACGTATATTTTGGGAACATGATAGTATGATTGAGTGGGAGTGCTGAACATAAATATGGAATCTATAGCTTCTACTGGTGTATAGAAGTCAAGTGATGATTCCCTTCGAGCTTAGCAAATAGAAGTAAATGGATGAGCTCTTGTTAACTGACTAATTATTAGATCACTAAACACCATTTACAGGTAGCTAAGTGTTTTAAGGGGCAAAATACATTGAGGGGTGAGAACGGTAAAGAAATCCCATCTCGATGTAGATCATCTATATAGAGGATCTTTAAATCACAATAAGATTATAACAATGGTTAAATGAGATAGTATATTGATATCGTGGAACATACAATATGCTCTATATAAGTCTGAGAGTGCAATTCTAAGTTCTAAGAGTGGATTCAACGAAGAATTAATAAGTAGGAATTTACTTGGTAAATTTGGTTCACTTATTGGAAGCTCAGCATATAGATCCATGGTCCCCATTCTAGTTGAGAACATTCTGCTTGTAAGACTCATTAATTGATTCGTGATTGATCAATTATAATTCTAAAGTTAGACTATGTCTAATTTTATGAATTTTCACTAAGCAGGGGTGAAATTGTAAAGAAAAGAGTTTCTAGGTTTATTTATTTATTAATAGACTTTATTTGTCTAATTAATAATTAAAATAAATGACAATATTATTTAATAATGTATTTTAGTTATTAAATAATTAGTTTTGGTATTTAAAAGGTTAGAATTGGAAAATTGGCGTTTTTGAGAAAATAGAGATAAAATTTGATAAAACTGCAAAATCAAGTGAGGCCCAATACTACACCATGGCCGGCCACTTATTGTGGGATTTCAAATTAATATTTTTATTATTTTAATGCCAAATAATTCCTAACCTAAACCTAGTAGTTGCCTATAAATAGAAAGTGATGGCTCAGACAAATCACAAGTTTTCGATAACCTTTTCTGACAGAAATTTCTCTCTTCAGAAAAACTGAGCCTTCCCCACTTTCTATACCTGGCCGAAATCATCCCTCTCTTTTCCCTTCATCAATTTCGTGACCCTAGTGAAAGAGTGAGTGCCCACACACAGCAAGCAGTAACTCAATCATAGATTGGAAGACTGTGAAGGATCAAACTTGAAGAAGAAGGACATTCGGGCTCAGATCTTGATTATACTCGCTACGTAAAGGATACAAGGGTTAGAGATCTGAGTGGAAGGAGACATTAATTCCGCTGCATCAATGTAAGGTTTTCTTAACTTTATATGTGTTTGATTTATCGTTTTAGAAAGTTCATATTTAGGATGTTTAAACAACATACTTGTGAGTAGATCTAAGATCCTGGTAAAATAAATTCCAACAGTTAGAAGATCTGACACTGTCATATTGGCATCTGAGTGATATCTAAGATAAGGAAGTTTGCCATATCCTGGAATCCAGGCATCATTAAAGATGGAGATGGTGGTACCATCACCAATTGATCTTTGAAGACCTGACTGGAGAAATTCTTTGCCCCAATTGATACTGGACCAAACAAGGGAGGGTCTATGGCCCTTGCCAGAGTTAAATAAACTGGAGTGTGGAAAGTAACGGGATTTAAGGAGAGTGGCAACAAGAGAGTGAGGATATTGAAGATGCCGCCAAGCTTGTTTAGCCAACATCGCCTGATTGAAAGCTTTCATAGATCGAAATCCAAGACCTCCATGGAATTTTGAAAAGCAAAGGAAGGACCAAGCTTTCCAATGAATTTTCTGGTTATGCTCGGTTTCGCCCCACCAAAATCGAGCCATCAGAGACTCAAGCTTAGAATGAAAGGAGGCAGGGAGCCTAAAGCAAGCCATAGCATATGAAGGAATGGCTTGAACAACCGATTTTAAAAGGACTTCTTTACCTCCTTTTGAAAAAAGCTTGGAATTCTATTTATTGAAATGAGACCAAACACGATCCTTAATGTAATTGAAGGCATCCTTTTTAGTTCTTCCAAAAGTTTGAGGAAGGCCCAAATATTTGTCCATGTTCTCTCAAACAAGAATGCCAAAAATAGTAGCGACTGGGTTCTGGATCTCAGGGGTCGTATTCGGTGAAAAGAATAAAGCCGACTTAGTAAAATTAACCAATTGTCCAGAGGCAAGACTATAATCATGAAGAATATGCTTGATGACAGTCGCAGCTTCAGGAGAAGCAGATCTAAAAAGAAGGCTATCATCAGCAAAGAAAAGATGTGAAATAGTCGGGGCTCTCCTAGCAATTTTAATTCTAAGTGAATGTCGGCGTGGCTGGCGTTGCTGGGTTTTGTGATGAATGAGAGATGAAAGACCTTCAGAGAAAAGAATAAATAAGTATGGGGAGAGCGGATCCCCTTGGCGAATTCCCCGGGAAGGCTTAACTTGTCCAAGAACCTGTTGGTTAATGGAGAAGGAAAAAGTTGTAGTAGATACACAGGCCATGACCAGGTTAATGAAACGCTGGGGAAAAGAAAATTTCTCCATTACTCTACGAACAAAAACCCATTCAACACGATCAAAGGCTTTGGCCATATCAAGCTTTAGGGCCATCCATCCCAATCGACCCGATTTACGGTGGGAAAGGGAGTGCATAACCTCTTGTCCAATAATAATGTTATCGGAGATTAAACGGTGTGGAAGGAAGGAACTTTGGGTGGGAGAGATTATGCGACTAAGAATTGGTTTAAGACGGTTGATCAGAACCCTAGAGATGATTTTGTAGAACGTGGAACAAAGGCTAATAGGGCGATAATCTGTTATCTGTTTAGGATTTGGCCGTTTAGGAATAAGAACAATGAGCGTCTTGTTGATGGCCGCTAAGTCTGCATCCCCATTCAGAAAGTTTAGAGCAGCAGTGATGATATCTTTACCGAACAAGTGCCAATTCTTTTGAAAGAAGCAACCACTGAACCCATCCAGACCCGGTGCTTTATCATGAGCAAGTTGGAATGTAGCTTTCTTAATTTCATTAGCAGAAAAGGTGGCTTGGAGAAGTTCAATTTCTTCCTCAGTAAGACATTCAATAATGCCTGGAAGAACAGAGTTGATGATCTCATCCTCATGGGATTGGCTTTGAAACAAGTGAGTAAAATACTTCTCAATAGTGTTTAAAATGGAGGATGTATCATTAGCCATGGAACCATCCGAGCGTTGAAGAGAAAGAATTTTGTTGGTGTTACGCCTCATAGAAGCCATACGATGAAAGTATCGAGTATTTTTATCACCAAGCTAGAGCCATGTGACACGGGATCGTTGTTGCCAGTAGTCCTCCTCTTTCTGCAACAAACTGTTTAATTCCTTTTCAAGCTTCCTTCCCTGATCTAATTTATCATTAGTGGGTCGAGGGAAGGATTGAACAACTTTGAGTTGAGATTGAACTTCACGAATTTGAGTAGCAAGCGGAGGTCCCAAAGATTGCTTCCATTGCTTAAGCCGGGACGAACAATTAGACAATTTTTCATTGAATCCAATCAATGGATTAGAATGATGATTCTGGTTGTTCAGCATCCAAGCATCGCGAAGGCAAGTCTCAAAATCAGGTTCGGACATCCAAAGCCTATCAAAGATGAATCGGGGGACATGATGAGATTGGTCAACAGAGTGATGCAATGTGATAATAAGTGGCTGATGGTCAGAGCCAAAAAAATCGCCATGATAAAGACGAGGAGTAGGAAAGTGGACATCCCAATTAGCATTGGAGAGACACCAGTCAAGTCTTTCCTGGGTGTGAGACGGTTGTTTTTGTCGGTTAGTCCAAGTGAAAAGATTACCTAAAGGAGAAATAGGGTGACGTGCATGATTATCAACAAAGGATTGAAATTGTGTGGATGGAGCACGAGACATGTCACCCCCTATTTTGTCAGAAAGGGAAAGGTAATCATGAAAATCACCCATAATGAGCCAAGATTGTAACCGAGAATTTATACCAAGTCGGTCAATTAAATGCCAAGAATGCAGCTTATTTTGAGAGTGTGGTGCACCATAAAAAACTGTAAAAGTAAAAGCAGTAGAATTGGGAAATTTAAGATAACAGTGAAAATAACTTATATTATAAGAAAGTAAGGTTACATCCACATCATGTGTCTAGAGCAACAAAAGACCACCACTGAGCCCGACACGTGGGACCTCTAGACTGTTAGGAAATTTAAGACACGAAGCAAATTTATTTAAAGCTCCAACAGGGAGTTTAGACTCCATTATATACAAAAGTGTTGGGCGGTATTACTTCACTAACAGGGAGAGAGAACGGAATGCTCGTTTACTCCCTAATCCACGAGCATTCCAACTGATGATGCTCATGGCTCTAGGCGGGTACGCTGAGCGTCACCCGCCTCTTCAACTGTCTCTTCTTCAAGGGACTTGGCTAAATTGCGTGTGCGTTTGAGCATTCTTCTAAATTCAGCAGCATTCAGGCAGTCGGGTCGCTGGGGTTTGAACTTGCGAACCCGAGCAGTATTGGGAGCAGGATTAGCAGAGGAACCAACAGCAAATCGGAGTGGTTGAGATGGATGAAGATCAGCCAAAATGGTAGAGAAATCTTGGGAGACGGGCACCACATGTTGGGATGCTCTAGTGGTGGCCACCAAAGTCTCGGCTGAAGTGGAAACAACCGTGGGAAGAGGTGTAGCAAGTTGTTCAGCAGTGGTAATGGGTGGAAAGGATACTGGATTAGAGGGGATGGTGCTATTTTGAGAGATGGCAGGGGAAACACTTTGGGTGGTAGCAGTTTGTGTAACGGTCACAGTAGGTTGGGGATAGAGCCATGTAGTAGTAACTGGAGGAGGTTGGTTAAGGTTATGGGTGGGGGGAGTGATCATATGGGATGAGGATTGAGCCATATAGAGCCCCAGAAGAGTAGTTTGTGGGCTCATTGAATAGGCCTTCCGAGATGATTGGAGGTTGGTGAAACCGATAAGGAGGAGGAGGGGCCAAAGAAGTGGGGTTAGCTATATGTGGCCTCAGCCGAGTCCTTGAGCAAGCAATGTAAAAAGGATTTGAGGTAATTCGAATTTTGGCTCCTAAAGATTGATCATAGTGAAGCGAAGGGGGGGCTGAGGAAGAGTCACATTTAGCCAGAAATTCATGGTAATGCAAACGTTTTATACTTTATATTTTTCTTAATGTGCTTCTATGGTAATTCAAACTAGTCTTTAAGGGAGGATTCTCGGAAGCTTTTAAGAATGATAAAGGATTCTATTGTGGGAGTGTGTTTTTGCATCAGTGATTTCAACAAAATTATGGACAATAATGAAAAGAGAGGGGGCAAAGATTGTGGTTAGGAGGCTATGGAGAGGTTCAGAAGTTGTGTTGATTATTGTGGTCTTATAGATTTCTATAAGGTAAAACAAGAGTTGATAGAAAAATATCATCATGCTGATGTTGGGACTAAGGTCTTGACGGTAAACAAGTTCAACTTGATACTTGATCAATCTTAGAAATTAGTATACTAAGATTCCTAGCACACCAATCATGATGGATGCATTTTTTCTTCATCATTATTATTCTTTTAATATTAAAGTAACAAGGTGGAATTTGTAGTATAGTTCCTCTAAATAAAACGATCTCCATTTGACTGTCATAGTAATGGATGCTTAGTTATCTCCTCGAAGTATGTTCTCGGATAGCTAACTAGTCCAGCCAAAAATGAGTCTCATGGAATGATAGTTGCCAACTGGAAGGGAGTTCCTGGTTGACTGTCATGTCCACTCAGGGTGTAGGCTTTAGGAAAGCTAGTCCCCCTCTGGAAGAGAGTTCCGGATAGCTAGTTATTCCTCCTAGAAGAAAGTCCCGGCTAGTTGACTCCAGCTAGTTCTTTCCTATCTAGGAAGTCACCTCAGCGAGTGCCTTGGTCTGTGATTCCGGAAGCCCTCATACTCGCTCTCAGATGCACTTAGACTTATGCTGATGTGGACCTAACCCTAGTTGCCTACCAATGTTGTGAATCATGTCGATCTTTATGACACGACATAAAATTGGTACGAGTTCAGGATATACGAACATAACTTGATACAAAAAAAAATATATTTGAGCACAACACGACATAATGTTAGTTCAAAAATAGGCTTAAACAGACCACAACACAGAAAATAGACCTAATCACAGCACGACACGAAGCGTAAGCATAAATAAACTAATCTAAAAACCCATGTTAATAATAATAATAATAATAATAATAATAATAATAATAATAATAATAATAATAATAATAATAATAATAATAATAATAATAAATATTTAAATTTTAATCATTCTAATTAATGTTGTATATGATTATGTGTAAAGAATTGTTGAAAAGTTATATAAAAATAATTAAAATTATAAAAAAAATACATATAATTTGGTAATTAACTCATTAATTGTAAAAAGAAATAACAAGTGAAACCTAAATTTGAGCACATATAAGAAAATGGGCTGACCTACTTATGAAAAACAAGCCAGTTCAAATAAAGCACAACACGAAGATATAGGCTTACAGGTCGTGTCAGACTTACCTTTTAAAATATTGACACGACACGATCTATATTTTTTTATGGGTCGGCACAACATGGCCCATATTATTATAAGTTTTTCAAAATATGAATTGAGTCAACACGACACACGTATTTACAATTATTGTAACAATGTTGTACAGTTTCTCTTCCTCTGCATTGATTCTTATGACCCACAGCTTAGAAACAAAGGTACATCAAATAAAATTTTGTTATTAAAATATAAGTACCTATTATTATCTTCTAATTTCAATTAACTTTTAAAATTCGGGAACCAAATGATGGTATTCCAAGCTGTCTTTCTTTTGCAAACAATCAAGAGTTTGCAGCTTATGTTAAATCAGCAACATATGGTCACGACATTGATCTAAGTCAAATACACTATCAACACACTTCTCAAACTGCCAAATAAAACAACACTCACAAATGCACCAGATGCCTTTTCCTCAGCCCTTGGAAAAAACTAGCAAACCAACTGTATAAGGATCAACTACATAATGAGTCTTACTTGAAGTCTTTCAAGTTTTGCATCTAACTAAGCTGTTATTGCACATAAGCTAAGTGTTCTGGGCTTTCTTTTGATTGTATATAAGCCTACTTTTATTTCAATTTGGCAGTAAGTTAGCTTTTAGCTAAAGGTAGTAAATAAGCTTTTACCTATAACCTAGTGTTTGGTTGTATATAAAAAGCTTCTGTTTGTAACAATATATTAATGATCTTATGTCTACTAAAAATGTAAGTACAACAAAACTAGGGTCGATAACCGCACGACCTCTACTAGTATACATAGCTTTTAGAAATAGAAAGAATACCCGAGTCCCATGGCCGCGATGACACTTTCATTTTCATATTCAAATTCTATTTTGTTAAAACTTGTAAATTATGCTAGGCCGATTATCGAAATCATCCCAGAGAAAACTTATGACAGTACTTTGGTATGTATCTTGAAACCACAATTACGTCAAACAAGTAAAATGTTCTAAACCCACACGTGTATCTATTAAAGAGCATGAACTTTTTAATGATGCCTATCCATTGTTCTTTCTCATTTTAAAAACAGTGAAATCTTTGAAGCAAGAAACACATGCAAGGTGGGTTCCCATGAGGAACTGAATCCCAAACCTCATGGAGCCTCAGGATCTAACGTTGCCTACCGATGCTGTTGTGTCTGATCACAAGTAAACATGGAAGACCATATGCTATCTATAAAACTACAGCTATCTCTTCTTTTTCCCACCCTTTCCAGATTTTGAAGTTGTAGCATTTGATGTGGATGCAGGCTCTGGCTTCTTTGTCCTCCCAGGATGTCTTGGCACTAACTCTGCGATTCGCAGCATCAGCTGTTTCCCTGCAAAATATGCTTATAAAGAGTCAAATATCAAACACAAAAATGCAAGTTTTATGTTTTAAATTTACACTCAAATACAGATCAAACTGCAATTCAAAATAAATTCTTAACACACCACTTCCAAGAAGAATAATACAGATTTTTTACTTTGTTTTCCTATGGCATACTGAAATAACTTCTTAATTGGTTTTTCTCTAAAGCTAGTAATTCCATATGTTTATGTACCTTAGATTGCTGGATGAGTTGTGATTTCAGACTTCAAAATAAATGATTATCAATACCGACATAGTTTAATTTGCCTTCATAAATGTAACACGCGCAACATTATTAATTATTTTTCCTGGCATGAAACTCCAGCAAATTATGAAGTAAATGGGGGAATCAAACCGCACAGCAGGGCAACAGGCCAGCTACTCTCAATTACTATTTCACTAAAAGGGTAGCAGTCCAGTGCCATAAGGCAGAGATGCATTTATATTATGAAGAATCATTGGTTTTGGTAGCATCTACCATGTTAGTGAAGTGAGAATCTGTTTGCTGCCATTAGAGATTCACATAACAGTAATTACAATGGCACTGCAAACATGTTCTACGCATCTGAGTGAATAAATATTTTATTCTTTTAAGACAAACAAGTTATGAAGACAGATAAGATAATGGCCTGCTCATAGTAAGGAAATATATCTCATTCTTATCCATTCACAAATACATTTGACCAAGATCATGCTATAGCCTTTATATATTTACACGCACACACAAAACACACATTATAAAGCACCTGAATTTCAAGTACCTAAAAGTTATTCTTAAAAGTAAATGATCTTACTTGAAGAAATAGCTGGATTACAGAGAGTCCCATCCTCTTTTTTCAGCAGCACCCTTACCCTTCCTCTTTGCATGAAATCCCGTGGATAGGCTTTATCTATCTATAAATTCAAAACACATATGAAATGAAAAATAAATGTCGATCAAATTCAAATGTAACAAAAACTATCTTAGACCAACAAAAAGCATTGAAACTTCATACTCTTTGACAAGACACTAAGCAATAGCTCAAAATATTATTTTTTACAAGATAAACTTGAGTTAACAATTATGTCAGATACCTCAATTGCAAAAGGGAGTTTGAAATGGCTGCAACAATCTCCAATTTCAGCACAAGTAGGATTCTCACATGCTTTGCTCACACAAATCCGCCTCCCTTCAGGTATAGTTTTCTTTGAATTTATATAGACTGGGTATATAACTACCCATTTCTTGATATTGATTATCTCTCCATCCATTGTATCTGAAAGAAAACCTCCGAAAAATGGGTTTGATTAAATTATACTAAATAAAGTAGAGGATAAGCAAAAATGCATACATTATCATCTCAGATCTACTAGAATTCTCCAGACAAAGCTGAGGATAATCACTTCATTATTCTAACTTTTCTTTCAAAATAAATCCGTAATAAAACGAACAAGGTTGGTTGATATACATTTATGTAACTCAATTCACCAAAATGAAATATTTCTAAAATTCTCCTTTCATTAAAAAAGGAATGAAAATGTCTTTTATTGTAGACAAGGAGAGTCAATTTCATTGCGAAATCCAGATATCACATTTTGGTTCAGTCAATAAAGATTATGGGTTTATATATACATATAATACCTATATAATAAATCTTATCGAACAAAATTTCTAGTGGCTCACCAGAATATATTTTAAAAATTCTGTTAACTTTAACAGGAACATGTCAAATACAAACAATGACGCTGAAGAAATGCAAATGAAAAAACCATAATTGTTCACAACATCTCGAAACAGGTTGTTAGTTGGTAGCTATTCAACAAAATATTGCTCATTTTGGTTCAAAACTTCTCTAAAAAGATTATTAATTGGTAACTATTCAACGAAGCATTGCCTATTTTGCTTCTCCTATTAAAATACCAGATAAAATTTGAAACAAGTACAAATTATCCCTCCAATCAACAACACAACATTGTTCCAGGTAACTAATATTATTACTATGAGTAGTGAAAGTAATTACAATTCAAATTGCCTAGAGAAGTTTCTCAATGTCAGCAAATACTTCATCAACACCAAGATATAGAATGATCCCAAACTTAAACACAGTAATGAAATAAAATATACGTAGGAACAAATACCATAAAAATGGGATTCACATGAAAAGAAACAGAATTTTTCTTTTATTGAACCAAAATCAGAAAATTACGAAAGTTTCTTCGACCCTGGTCCTTACGTTTCAAATGGAAAGAGATTGTGAAAAATATTCCGGAACCAGTCAGATTAGAAGAAAATCTCGAATGAATATTAACACGTATTCATATTATAACGTTTCAAAGGTAATAATATACACAATTTCTAAATCTTAGAACTAAACATTATAAACTAATTATGACAAACCTAACTATTATTAAAAAGGAGAGGAAATGAAAAGAGAATTGGATGAAATTTAAATCATAGCCCTATAGAATTCGAATGTAGAATTCTACACAAAACAGATAGAATCAATTGAGAAAATTGAAAGAGCCAGACAAAGTTTCCATCGTTTCTATGTATTTAATCCTCGTTAGCAACCTCAAAATTGTAAGTAGAGTACCTGTTGTGAGTAAAGTAATTGTTAATCCGGCCAATGAGGGAAGCGGAATTCCTCCTCTCCGATCTCTGATCTCCGATCCCTGAAGAGTTAGTGACAGAACCGAAGAAAGCCTTAGAGGACGATAGAGAGATTAATTGAGTAAGGAAGAAGTTGGGTGCTATGACCTGGAAGTTAGAACCATGAAATGAAACCCACTTTGTTTTATAATTGGGCTTCTCATATTGGGCTAACTCAAACAACCACCTTTTTGTTTGGGAAACTTACAAAAATATTGGAATTTTGATTAATTTTTACAAAAATATTATCACACGGAAAAGTTTTCAAAAATACTCTATTTTTACAAAACTCCAGCAAAACACAAAGCATAACAACTCAAAACAACAGTAGAACAACTAAAAAACACTAGTAGAACACCAGTGAAAACTTAACACAGTATACTGCAGTATGAAAGTTATAAAAAAAAACACAGTAAAAAGTAAAAAATACCGTCTGGCAGTATTTTTGTAAAAAAATAGCAAAAGTTAGTATATCATGCAAATTTTCCTTTTGTTTTGATACTACTAAGGGTGTATGTGTGCAGGGGAGTTCTATTTTGGGAATTTTTTTAAGAAACTTACAAAATACTCGAGCTTGTTTGGCTGTGTTTTCAGTTTTTAGTTTTTAAAATTGCGTTTTTAAAAGTGAGAATAGAAAACAATTTTTTATCATTATAAAAATTTAAAAGTGTTTGGCACAAGTTTTTTAAAACTATTTTTAAATTTTTTCTTACTAAAAAAAACCAATATTTTAACACCATACCATAACATGAACCCATTTGGGTTCGAGTTTGGATTTGGTTCGTGTTTAGGATCCGAGTATGTGAACAAAAATATGAAATATAATATGTTAGACAAAATAAAATTGTTTTTTAAAATTGAAAACAACATTTTGATGTTTCTGTTTTCTAGTTTTTTAAAAAACTAATTTTAAAAATTTTTGCCAAACGACCCCTAGATTTTGAGTAAATGTTTACATTTATATTGTCACACGGTAAAAATTATATTTATACTGTCTTTGTCTTTTTTTTTTCCCTTTTATATTGTAGATGCCAAAAATGCATACTAAGCCTCTATCTTCCACACCCACATACAGAACTATCACAGCAATACGAGAACAACTGAAAACAACCATTAATTTCGGCAAGATGGAACAAAAATAGAGACATTGACCTCAAATAAATAATCATGACAAAACAACTATAAAACAACACTAAAACAAATTAAAAAAAATAAAAGAAAAAAAATTAAAAAAAGCTAACCATCTTCTTGTTGGAAATATTTTACCAGGATCTAGATTTACTAACAAGTATGTTTCATTAACATCCTAATATGAATTCTAAAACAATGAAATAAACACATAAGAGTTTAAGAAACCTTACATTGGGTGCAGCGGAATATAATGACTCCTTCCGCTCAGATCTCTAGCCCTTGATTCCTTTCTGTAGCAGAGCATCACCAAGATCTGAACCTGGATCTCTTTCTCTCCTTCCTTTGATGCTGAATCTCCTTCGTTGGTTGATTTTCCACAGTCTTACACACTATGATTGAGATACCACTTGATGTGTGTGGGCACTCACTCATTCACTCAAGGTTCGAAATTGAAGAGGAAAAGAAGAGAGAAGGGAAGTGGCGGCTATGTATAGAATAGGAGGCTCAACTTTCATCTGACAGAGTTAACAAAAGTTAAGGTTGAATGAGAGCCATCACTATCTATTTATAGGTAACCACCTAGGTTTATGTTAAAATTATTTGGCATTAAAATAATGAAAAAATAAATGGTAAAATACACTAAGTGTGGCCGGCCATGGATTGTGGATTGGGCCCACTTTGCAATTTTGCCATTTTATCATTTTTCCATCCCATATTCTCAAAAACGCTAATTTTCCAATTTAACCATTTAAATGCCAATTCTAATTATTTAATAACTAAAAATTAATTATTAAATAATATTGTCATTTAATATATTTATTAATTAGACATATAAAGTCTCTTAATTAATAAATAAACCTAGAATTCTATTTTCTTTACAATTTCGCCATTGCTTAGTGAAAATTCACAAAGTAGACATAGTCGAACTTTAGAATTATAATTGATTAATCAAAATCAATTAACTGAGTCTTACAAGCAGTATGGTCTCAACTAGTATGGGGACCATGGGTCTATATATCCGAGCTTCCAATAAGCAAATCAAGAATTTATATCTTAAACTCACTGACTTATTAATTCTTCGTTGAATCCACGAATAGAACTTAGAATTGCACTCTCAGTATATAGAATGCTCTATATGTTCCACGATATAGATACGTCATTAGTTATCCATTATTATAATCCTAATTTGATCAATGACCCTCTAATAGATGATCTACATTGAATAGACACTAAGTTACCGTTACACCTTCAATGAATTTTATCCTTAAAACACTTAGCTCCGTATAAATGATATTTCACCGAAGTGAAATGAGATCTCCACCATTTATATCTGTTTAGCCAAGCTCGAAGGAAATCATCGTTTCACTTCTAAATTCCTATAGAAGTTATAGACTCCTTATTTATGTTAGCGCTCCCACTCAATTATACTATCATGTTCCCAAAATGTACGTATCACCCTGACCCAAAAGTAGGCTTAACTAACAATCAAAGAACATGTATAATACTTTTGAGATCGAACCTAAACATATCAGGATTAAGATCATTTGATCTAGGATCAACAGGTGATATTGAATTGAATAGATATTATGGTAAATTTTAATATATCTAATCAAAGTTCAATATCGGTCCCTTCCAATGTATACTCCATACATTTAATGCTGGTAAACTTTGCCAATACCCTTGAAAGGACATAACACTTATCCAAGGTGTAGGAATACCTATCGCTGATTATCATGTCAGTCTAAATCCAATGAACTGACAAATCAGGGAATAAACTTTTGAACATATAATTAAGATTATATTCCACTGTTTTGACAACACTATAATCATTAACAAATTCATATGTTCTGGACTTAAATAGAATTCATACATTATGTACATATAATCATGAAATAAATCATGTGAACCATGCAACATAAAATGTTATTTCTGATCTTTATTAATAAGTAAATCTGATTATATTGAAATGAGTTTTATTTAGGGCATAAAACCCAACACTTCTGTACAGCCTCAATACTAGATATAATAGCGGCTATATTTACCAGCCCTATCCTGAAAAATAATAATAAAAAAAACTACTTAAACAACACAAAAATAAATGCAAAACAATGAAGCAGATGTACCACTTAAAAAAAAATATAAAAGAACCACACCCCTCAAAATTTTTTTGCCAATGAGCTTGTCAAATGTATTTATAGGAGAAACAGAATAAAAAAACACAAAAACAGTCATATAGAAGGAAGAATAAATATATTTATAGCCTATAATGAATTTGAAAACCGTACCGATTCGAGAGCAAAGACACGTGGAGAGAGAGCAAAGGCTAGGGTTTCATCGTTTGGCCTGGTCGATTGGCAGACGGCGACACCTTCCCCTTCGCAGTCGACGGTGCTGGACAGTGCGTCGGCGGTCGATTCTCCTAGTCACAGTCGAAGGCAGTGACGATGCTGGATAGTTCCTTCCATCTCGCAGTCGAACACAGTGACGGGATCTTGCTTCCATGTGATTCCAGCCGCTTCCAGTGACGACAGCAGCGACGACGGCAGCGACGATGGCAGCGACAACGGCAGCGACAAAGTTGTAGTGATGACGTTGGTCTCTGTTATTGAAGTCCTTGGTTGTTTGATGATCACGCACCATGATTTCGACGATGGGATTTCGCAGCGACGTAGGCAGCGACAAGGGGATGTTGTTTTGAGTTTGGTTTAATTTCTGTGTTTAATTTTGTTGCTTCTATTTTTACTGTTATTATTTAATTCTAATTAGGTTTTTATGGGGTTAGATTCTTAGTTTATGTGTTCAAACTTTTGTTTCCCCATTAGTCTTGTCTTTTGACATGGTTTTTTAGTTTTTCTTTTTTTGGTTCGTTTGTTGGTTCTTATTTTTCTTTGGTGTTTTTGGGATTCTGCTGGTTGAGATACAATTATGGAAGACGGTACAGGAGCGCATGCTTTTCTTGAGGAGGAGGAGGAGGCTATTTTGTCTTATGATCTAGTGTTACGGATGGTAATGACTATGATGATAGGTGGTGTATTGTTGGAAGGTTCTTGACTGACAGACAAATTGATTTTGAGGCTATGCAGCATATGATGGCTTCATTGTGGCAGCCGGGGAAGGGGATGTTTGTCAAGGAATTGGGTACTAATCGCTATCTCTTTCAATTTTATCATGAGATTGACATCCAAAGTATGATGAATCGAAGTCCTTGGACTTTTAGTAGGTTCTTGTTAGTTTTCAAAAGGTTGCAGCGGGGGGAGGATCCAAGGTTGGTTGTCTTGGATGAAGTTGATATGTGGGTGCAATTGCATGATCTTAGATCGGGGTTTAAAACTGCTACGGTTGTTAAGGATGTCGTCAACTATATTGGGAAGTTTGTTCAGTCGGATGAAAGGAATTTCATGGGTTTATGGCGGGATTATCTTCATGTTCGTGTGACTTTAAATGTTACGAAGCCATTGAAGAGACGTATGAAGCTTCGCAATACTGTCGGGATTGAGTTCTGGACTAACTTTAAGTATGAACATCTCCCCACTTTCTGCTTTATTTGTGGAATTATGGGGCATTCCGAAAGTTTTTGCCCACGGAGGTTCAAGGTTGGAGAGGGTCAAATGATCAAACCGTATGGGGAATGGATGCGAGTTAGACCTATACGTAGAAACCACATGATCGGAGCTAAATGGCTTAAGCAGTTTCATGCTGCTTTGGACGATGATGTTGCTGCGGTAAAAACCACGGTTTGTGGTGAGGTCTCTCGGTCGACGATGGCAATGGTTGAGGGGAATCGTGGTGTGCTGGGGTCGAGTCTGATGATAGTGGAGGAAAGTGTGGGTCAACGTGAGGTAGGGATAGGAGCATCAAAGGTTGTTAATGGGGACCCATAGTTTTGGAAGATATTTTACCAGCTGCTATGCATAAGGAATTATCTGATGATATCAACGAGGAGGCTTGTCTTTTGGTTCTTGATACGAAAAGGAGAAGAACGACTTTGGAAGATATTGATGGGGCCCATGTGAGGGGTGATGTGGCAACAGGTGAAGAGGTAAACGGTTCAAAGAACTCGAGTTTGGTGGGTACTGGTGTCCAGGCCCACCAATCATTATGAATATTTTATCTTGGAATTGCCATGGGCTTGGAAACCCATGGACTTTACAATTCCTAAAGGATCTTGTGATCCAAAAGAAGCCTAGTATTGTGGTTCTCTGTGAGACTCTCTCCAATCGTTCTCAGATGGAGAGAGTGCGTGTGACGTTTGGATTTGATGGTATGATAGTCGTTGATGTCACTGGTAGGAGTGGAGGTCTTGCGTTATTATGGAAAATTGAGGAGGAAGTGTCTTTGCTTAGGTTTTCTGATGCTTATATAGATGTGAGAGTTGCTTCTGAAGGTGTGCAGGAATGGCATTTCACTGGTGTGTATGGGGAACCAAATAGGAGTAGGCGTGCTTCTACTTGGAATCTGTTACATACCCTTGCTAATCGGTCTAATCTTCCATGGTGTGTGATGGGTGATCTTAACAATATTTTATCCCATGATGACAAAAAGGGCGGTAATAGATACCCTGACTCTTTAATCCAAGGTTTTCAACAATCTTTGGATGATAGTGGGCTTCAAGATATGGAGTTATGTGGTTATCCATTTACTTGGGAGCGTGGGCGGGGTACTAATCATTGGATAGAAGTTCGTTTGGATAGGGGGCTTGCTAATCTTGCTTGGTTGAACATGTTCACTTCTGCTAAGCTCCATAATCTTGAAATTTCAACTTCAGACCATGCTCCGATTCTTTTGGTCATGGTTCCTGCTGCAGGCCACAATTCTGTTAAGCGGTTTCAGTTTGAAAATGCGTGGTTGAGGGAACCTCTTTGTTATCAGGTTGTAAATGATAGCTGGGAGATTTGTGAGTCTGATGATGTTATGCATAAAATTCAGTTTTGTGGGGATAAGCTGGCTGTTTGGGGTAAGGAGGTTACTGGCAACTTTAAGGAAAGGTTGAAAAAGTGTAAAAATAAAGTGTAGAAGTGGAAATTGGGTCGGGACAAGGTCTCTGTAGCCAATTATAAACAAACAAAGAAGTACTTGGCCAAATGTTATGTGCAACGGGAAGTTTTTTTGCGTCAAAGATCGAAGCAATTGTGGTTGCAAGAGGGAGATAATAATAGCAAGTATTTTCATGCTTCTGCAACTACGAGGTGAAGGAATAATTTTGTTGCAAAACGTAAAGATCATTCGGGTGCATGGGTTGACTGAGATAGTGGTTTGGATGATCTTATGGTTTCTTATTTAACGGGCTTTTTTCCTCTTCCCAAACCGACTGGAGAGAAGTCACAAGCAGTGTGCAAACTCGTGTATCATCCCAGCAAAATGTTGAGCTACTGTCAGCGGTTTCAGATGAAGAAGTTCGGAAAGCTTTGTTCCAAATGCATCCGGCTAAATCTCTAGGGCCTGATGGAATGACCCCGAATTTTTTTTCAGAAGTGTTGGCCGATTGTGAAGGATGATGTCATCAACATGGTTAAGTAATTTTTTCATACTGGTTCCCTTCCTACAGACCTTAACAAGACCATTTTGGTCTTAATCCCTAAAAAGAAGCAGCGTATGGATATGGGAGATTTAAGACCCATTGCGCTATGCAATGTTCTGTACAAGATTCTGTCCAAAGTGGTTGCTAATAGACTTTAGAGTGTTATGCCGTCTCTCATATCTGATACTCAAAGTGTATTTTTGCAAGGCCGGTTGATCTCGGATAACATCATGATTGCTTATGAGATTATGCATCATTTGAAGAGGAAACGGAGAGGGAGGGATGGTTATATGGCACTCAAGCTAGATGTTAGTAAAGCCTATGATAAGCTTGAGTGGGGTTATCTCCGGGCGATGATGGTAAGGATGGGCTTTGATGGTCTCTGGATTAACTTAGTTATGCAATGTGTATGTTCTGTTTCCTATACTGTTTCACATGGTGGGAAGGAGTTGAGGCCCATTGTTGCTCAACAAGGGTTGCGCCAAAGGGATCCTTTATCACCATATCTGTTTATTCTTTGTGCTGAAGGTTTCTCTAGTTTGTTGCAGAGTTATGAACAAAGTGGCTTACTCACAGGGTGTAAAATTGCTCGGGGTGCGTCGGTAATCTCTCATATGCTCTTTGATGATGATAGCTATGTTGGAAATTATTTTACCAGGATCTAGATTTACTAACAAGTATGTTTATTAACAACCTAATATGAATTCTAAAACAATGAAAATAAACATATATAAAGTTAAGAAAACCTTACAGTGGGTGCAGCGGAATAATATGACTCCTTCCATTCAGATCTCTAACCCTTGATTCCTTTCTGTAGCAGAGCATAATCAAGATCTGAATCTGGATCTTCTTTTCTCCTTCTTTGATGCATAATATTCCATAGTCTTATATACTATGATTGAGATACCACTTGATGTGTGTGGGCACTACTCATCACTCAAGGATTTTCGAAATTTAGAGAAGAAAAGAGAGAGGAAAGTGGTGGCTCAGGAATTCACTCTGAAAAGAATGAGATACAATTGTGTGTTATTTCCTGAAGCCATTAATTACTTTCTATTTATAGAATGCCCTCTAGGTTTAGGTTAGAATTGTGGCATTAAAATAATGGAAAAATAAAATGGTAAAAGCCTATGCATAGTGGGCGGCCCATATAAGGAAATTGGACCTCACTTTGCAACTTTCCTATTTTGTTATTTCTCATTCCCATTTTCTCAAAAATGCCAATTTTCCAATTTAACCATTCAAATGTCAATTCTAATTATTTAATAACTTAAGAATAATTATTAAATAATATTTTCATTTAATATATTTATTAATTTAGACATATAAAGTCTCTTAATCAATAAATAAATCTAAAATCTCTTTTCTTTACAATTTCACCCTTGCTTAGTGAAAATTCATAAAGTAGACATAGTCTAACTTTTAGAATTTTAATTGATTAATTAAAATCAATTAACTGAGTCTTACAAGTAGTATGGTCTCAACTAGTATGGGGACCATAGGTCTATATAACCGAGCTTCCAATAAGTCGAACCGAATCTACCAAGTAAATTCCCTAACTTATTAATTCCTCATTGAATCCACACTTAGAACTTGGAATTGCACTCTCAGTCATATAGAACGTTCTATATGTTCAATGATATAGACACGTCATTAGTTATCCATTGTTATAACCCTAATGTGATCAATGATCCTCTATATAGATGATTTACACTGTAAAGGGATTAAATTACCGTAACACCCTAAAATGTATTTTATCCTTAAAACACTTAATCCTGTATAAATGATATTTCAACTAAGTAAAATGAGATCTCCACCATTTATTTTCGTTTGGTTAAGCTCGAAGGAAATCATCCTTTACTTTCTATTTGCCAAATAGAAGCTATAGATTCCATATTTATGTTAGCGCTCCCACTCAATTGCATTACCGTGTTCCCAAAATGTGTTGGGAATTATTT
This sequence comes from Cannabis sativa, assembly GCF_029168945.1. Lineage (NCBI taxonomy): Eukaryota > Viridiplantae > Streptophyta > Magnoliopsida > Rosales > Cannabaceae > Cannabis > Cannabis sativa. The sequence goes on from NC_083607.1 coordinate 12,699,384, forward strand.
TACCAGGATCTTAGATCTACTCACAAGTATGTTTATTAACATCCTAAATATGAACTTTCTAAAACGATAAAATAAACACATATAAAGTTAAGAAAACCTTACATTGATGCAGCGGAATAAATGTCTCCTTCCACTCAGATCTCTAACCCTTGATTCCTTTCTGTAGCAGAGTATAATCAAGATCTGAGCCCGAATCTCCTTCTTCTTCAAGCTTTGATCCTTCACAGTCTTCCAATCTATGATTGAGTTACTGCTTGCTGTGTGTGGGCACTTACTCTTTCACTAGGGTCACGAAAAAGATGAAGGAAAAGAGGGAGAAGTATTTCGGCCAAGGTAGAGAGTGAGGGAGGGCTCAATTTTTCTGAAGAGAGAAATTTCTGTCAGAAAGCTAATGAAAGCATGTGTTGTGAATGAGCCATCACTTTCTATTTATAGGCAACTTACTAGGTTTAGGTTAGGATTTATTTGGCATTAAAATAATGAAAATATTAATTTGAAAAAGCCTCTTAAGTGGCCGGCCATATGGTGTTAATGGGCCTCACTTAATTTTGCAATTTTATCAAATTTTATCTCTATTTTCTCAAAAATGCCAATTTTCCAATTCTAACCTTTTAAATGCCAAAACTAATTATTTAATAATTAAAATACATTATTAAATAATATTGTCATTTAATTTAATTATTAATTAGACATAAAAAGTCCATTAATAAATAAATAAACCTAGAAAACTCTTTTCCTTACAATTTCACCCCTGCTTAGTGAAAATTCATAAAATCAGACATAGTCTAACTTTAGAATTATAATTGATCAATCACGAATCAATTAATGAGTCTTACAAGCAGAATGTTCTCAACTAGAATGGGGACCATGGATCTATATGCTGAGCTTCCAATAAGTGAACCAAATTTACCAAGTAAATTCCTACTTATTAATTCTTCGTTGAATCCACTCTTAGAACTTAGAATTGCACTCTCAGACTTATATAGAGCATATTGTATGTTTCACGATACCAATATACTATCGCATTTAACCATTGTTATAACCTTATTGTGATTTAAAGATCCTCTATATAGATGATTTACATCGAGATGGGATTTCTTTACCGTTCTCACCCCTCAATGTATTTTGCCCCTTAAAACACTTAGCTACCTGTAAATGGTGTTTAGTGATCTAATAATTAGTCAGTTAAACAAGAGCTCATCCATTTACTTCTATTTGCTAAGCTCGAAGGGAATCATCACTTAACTTCTATACACCAGTAGAAGCTATAGATTCTATATTTATGTTCAAGACTCCCACTCAATCATACTATCATGTTCCCAAAATATACGTATCACCCTGACCCAAAAGTAGGCTTAACTAATAAATCAAAGAACATGAATAGCACTCCTGAGTTGAGCCCAAGCATATCAGGATTTAGATTCTTTTAATCTTAAGATCAACTACTGATATTGACTTGGAAAGATATGTATAACGGTAAGTTTGTAATATCTTAACTTAGTTGCAATATCGGTCCTGTCCAATGTATACTCCATACATTCGAAACTGGTATACTTTACTAATGTCCTGGAAAGAACATAACACTTACTCCAAGTGTAAGTACACATCATCACTGATTATCACATTAGTGTAAATCCAATAACACTGATGAAACAGGGACCAAAACTTTTGATTCATATGATCACAATCACATTCCACTGTGTTGACGATACTGTAATTGTGAATAAACATATGATCTGGATTTAACTGATTTTGTGTGTATGAATGTAATAAACATATTAAACATATTAAACCATTAGCATGTAAAATTCATGCAAACATCAATCACTTCAAATTTCTTATATTGATAACTAATCAGATTGTAAAGAGTTTTATTTAGAGCATAAAACCTAACAAACTCCCACTTGCACTAATATAAAACAAACTGTGTAAATAGGTCAATCTGATGTCTTGATCTTCAGATCAAGTGTAGTATATTTGAATCCACCCAAACTTCTGGAACTAGTTCATAAATACTCTTATGAAACATCCTTTACTATATGCTTTACTCATCAAGGGATACTGAAATCTTTACTGTTTTAAAAGTACATCTGAATTAACAGAGGACATATCTCTCATATTTTAAAATATGTAATTGAGATAATACAGTGTAGACATTTCTTCAGTGATATAACTTTCTGGTATTTTCGAATAGACCAAGTTATAGTTCTTCTCTGGTAGGCTTGAATTATTATACAATAATTCCTCCACCCCCAAAGTAAGCACCATCTTATAGAATTTCGAAATTAGATGGTGAGATACAAAGACAACTGATACACAGTTCCTTAATATCTGACATATAGATGACTTTCATAAATCCTTCTTGAATATCTTCTAATGTTCCCTATTTGATTACATCTCAGATAGCTCCCACTCAATAGCAGATGTCTGGTTAAATAATACTTTTAACCTCTGATTGTTTAGAGAGTTACCTAGTTGTGACTTTTGTGTTAGTCTGAAACTTTAAATTTAGACTAAGTCATCAACATAGCAGACTAGTATTTGAAGTGAAAAATACATGCCAGAGATAAAGTAATCAAAATTAAGATACCATCAAATTTTATGAGGATTAAGATTTCTTGGTTCAAGTCATTCGAATGGACTGAACTAGAGTTCTTTATCTTATTCTCATAATTCTGATAAGCTATACCTATCCATGTGAATGGTTAGATTTGCTTTTCAGTAGTGTTCTTAAGTACCTATCACAATTATCAACCTAATGAAGATGGGTATAGAACTTTAAAATTCTCCCACTCAATTAAGGTAGTGTGAAACTTTAACAAAGAACTTTCAGACGTATCAAACTTTTACTTACAACAGTAAAATCAAAATGGAACATACAATCAAGATCAAGAATTTATATTGACAATAGCTGACTCATTATATTACTTCTATGTTTAAACAAGATATGTGTTTCATAGGGAATTGTGGAATAGACTCCACCCCTAAGAATATAGAGATTATGATCCACCCCTAAAGGTTGTAAAGATCATGATTCTCTTAGTGTGATAGAGTTTATGTGGAGTTGAATACTATCCAGAGTTCATTAGATATAAAAGATCGTTGAACTGCATAGTTTTCTTAACTTTTCTCCACCCCTATCAGATCATAAGATCCTTTTATTAAACAAATTCTTAATAATTGTATGAGAATTAACAATTATTGATAAACATAGAAATAATTTCTAGTGTTTATATAATATAACTCTATGAAGAGTTGTAAATATTATAGAATTTGCATCAATAATAAAAACACTTACACATACAAACATACAAATATAATTTGGTAATAATTGATGAAGATAAAATAAATGAAGCTCAATCTCATAATTTGCAATAGGGAATTTCGAAAAAAAATAAAACTTTATTAATAAAAAAAATGTATTGCAACAATATGAGAAAAAACAGGGATAAATATCCCTAACTAAAATTTGAAATCCAAATTGTCTTTAAACTAAAACAATTAATTCAAAAATTGAAGAGCTTCATCTTCATCTGGACGATTTCACCCTTGGTCCAGCTTTCTGATCCAACTCAATTGAGTTCAAGTAGCTTGGCGTATAAGAAGAAGAAAACAAATAAACAAAGTTTAGTCCAGAATCATAAATCCAATTGGATAACAATTCGCTAAACTCTTAAAGTTTATAAATGGAAATACCTTGTTTCTTTGCAAGAAGTTTAGGACACTGGGGTTTCCAATGACCTTTTTCATTGCAGTGGAAACACTTTCCTTTAAGTGTAGCATCACCAGAAGGAGCAGTCTTTTTCATGACTTTTGTTCGCTTCTTGGTGTTTTTCCACTTCTTCTTCGATTTGGGCTTTGAAGCAGAGACGACATTTGCTTCAGGTTTCATCGTCCCATTACCATTACCAGGATTGTGAGGTTTACTCCCTTTCTTCTTGGGTCCTCCAATCAAATTTTCATAAGTTTGAAGGTCATTGACTAATTCATGAAAGTCAATTTCCTTCTTATTCATGACATAATTTGATGTGTATGGTAGAAATGCGGAGTCGTCGTTCAAGATAAGACTAACTTGAGTAGCACTGTCCATTTCAGCACCATGATCCTGGGCTTCTTGGAAATAACTGGACATGAGGAGGACATGATCACGCACGTTTTGATGAGGTTCCATCCGTGCGTTAATGTACTTCTTAGTCGCGTCAAAGCGTGACTGAAGTGATGCCTTACCGAATAGCTCATTTAACTTCGTCATAACTTCAGCAGCCTTCTCAGTTTTAGAAAACCGAGTTTTGAGGGTGTCAACCATGCTAGAAAGCATAAAGTATAGAGCTTTGTCATTTGCCTTCTGCCAACGCTCATACTTTTCTTTCACAGCTTTGGATGCATTATCCCCAGACACTTCAGGTGACGGCTCAGTTAAAACAAACAAGGCACATTCTCCTATGAGAGCAATATTAATGTTCTCATTCCATTTATTAAAGTTAGATCCATTCAGCTTATTTTCAGTTAACAGTGATAACATGGGATTCATTTTGACAAAACAGGATACTACAAAATAATAGAAATCAACAAATAGAAATTAATAATGGTTTAATACACAAAATCAATTCAGAAATTATAAGCACATAGCAAGTAGGAATGATATGAGAAAATACTTAAAAATTCAATCCTAAATAATTTCCAAGGTTTTCAACAAACTGATATCAGTGTCCCGTTTAGGCGAGAGTCAAAGCTACCATCCATTGAATAGAGTTGTCAGCTCATCTAAAATGTTAAACATTCTAGCAACCTTTTATTCGATCAAGATCAGAATCCAGCGTTGTCCCGTTTAGGCAAGAGTCAAGGCTATTCTATCTTATGAGCTTCTACCATTGTTTCGCAATTTGCAAGTCAAATATGGTCTCCACCATTAGGGTGATCTATACCATATAAAACACTTACAAACCACTTATCATGCGAGATTAAACGGTGCGAAATTGCTAACGAACGTTCCTCCATTAGGGAGGATTACTCACTAAAACAAACGCGGTGTAAAACCCACAATGGAGATCGAATATCTTAATAATAATAAAGCTCATTATTTAAAATGTATTTTCTTTATTATTCTAATAAATAAATCTCATTAAATTCTATTTAAGAATTAAAATTCAAAAAATAAGAATTTAATATAATATTTATAAAATTATACTTAGATGGTGATTGAAATAAAATTAATTATTTCCATCTTAGTAATAATCTTAAATATAAATATTAAGGAAATTAATTTAAGTTGAATTAAATAAATAATTAGCAACTTAAAAATTTCCTTTGAGAATATATTTATTGGGTTCGAAAATTTAAAGTATATGAAAATACAATTTTCGAAAATAATAAAAAATAGAAAAGAAATACTTCAAGCAAAAATATCACCTATCTAGATATTCTTTTGACTAGTTAATTCAATTTCTAATAATATATATATTTTAAATTCACTTATTTTAAATTAATCAATTAAATGAAAAAATCATTGATTGTAGTTGGTCCAAGAATTAATTAAAATAAATAATTAATTTACAACTCAATCTATTTTTCAAAATAAAATTCGAAAATATTGCATAAATTAAATACAAATTTCGAAATTGATTAATAGAATAAAAAATATATATTTTGAAAATTATTTAAATTTAAGTTGAAAAATTAAATTTCAACCTAAAAATAATTTTCTTATTTAATTAAGTGTCATGAAAAATCAATAAATATTTAAGTATCATGATGAAAATCAACTTAGATATTTAGATTTTTCAAGTTAATTAAATGTATTAAATTCAAGAAATAAATAATTAAGTGTAGAGAAGGCTTAATTATTTATTTCTATTTAATACTAGGAAAAATATACTTAATAAAATTGTACCAAAATTAATTATTTAAATAATTAATTTCACAAAAGTATAATATTTTCCTATTTAAATATTAGAAATAATAAGTAGGCTAGAAATAACTATCTAGAAAATATCTTATTTGACTAAGTATCTTTTCAAAATTTGAAAAATATCTAATTTAAGTTGTATAGAAAAAATCTAAAACTTAAATAATTTCAAATCTAGATTTAATTAAATATCACAAATTAAGTTGTAACCACTTAATTTGAAGATATCTTTTAAAGTTAATATTTGAAAAGATATTAACCAAAAAATATTTAAGATATTCCATTTCAAGTTAATATTTGAAAAGATATTAACTTAAAAAATATCTTAAGAATCTTTAATAACTAATGCCTAAGATTCCTCAACTTGATTTAAAATTTAAATCAAATATTCAAATTTAAGTTAGATAAGAAAAATCAGTTGATACAACTAATTTATAACTTAAATAGGAATATTTAATTAAATAAGCTCCAGAAAGAATCTTAGTTAGTTAAAATTCTATATTTAATTAAATACAAGAAAAATACAAATAGTTTGTCTAGAATTAATATCTAAAACTAAAAGTGTTTTTCTTAAAATTAACTTTAAAATATTAAAATGAAAATAAATTTTCATATATTTTAAAAGTTAATTATGTTGCTAATTCAATTTTATTAGGTCAAACTAATATAATTAACCTAGTACAGTTATTCAAATCAGGCAAATGGGCCTTCACAATTGGGGTAGTTCATGTGAGGGGGTGCTGGGTTCAGTATGTCGTACCCACTTCTATGGCACCCAACTCTCACACAAGGCCCAAAAGAGAGGAATTTAACCTTAAAATGAATAACTGTTATTAATTGAATAGGTCCAAAAACTAAATGGACCTAAATAAAATCTATCATGGTGTGACATTTTATTTAGCAACAACCTATATGTATCTATATAATAAAATAAACACATAGGCTCACACAGGCACACTTTGGATGGATCCTATCATGTTGCTAGGTCTTACACAGATGAAAGAAGATTGTAAAATTTACCTGTTACAAATTATTAACTTGACCAAAGGAGCCATCAGATCAATAGATCTGGCAAAAGGTAACCATGGCTATTTGCAATCAAGTAATAATAGGTTTTGAAAACTTACACACAAGCTAAAACCATATACTCCTGCAACAAGGTTAGCTGGATAGTTGGAAGTAGGATTTATTTAATTTTAAATAAATAATTTCGAAAAATAAATAATTAAAAAAATTTTAATTAATTTCGAAAAATAAAAAAAATTTAATTAATTTCGAAAATGAAATAAATTTAAATTTCGAAATTATTTTAAAAATAAATATTTAAAATTAAACCTACTATTTGAAAAATTAGGTTTCAACCAACCTAAATATCATTTCAAAATTTGCTAATGACTTTTAAAAATTAAATGTTATTTTAAAAATAAAAATTAAATAAAAATGGAAAAGATAAATAAAATATCTTTTCAGATTTTTAAATTTAATTTAAATAAATAAAATAACAAAATTTAAAAGCTAGCAAAATATCTTATATCTATTTAAAATTACATGATTATAAATATCTTATTTTAAATTTAAATATGGTCAAAATATCTAAAAAGATTTAATTAAAAAATCTTAAAAGATAAGATATTTTTAAAATATCTTAAAAGATAAGATATTTTTAAATATCTTAAAAGATATTATAAATATCTTAAAAGATATTATAAATATCTTAAAAAATCTGACCTTAAATTTAAAAAAAATATAATCAAATTTAAAAGTAAGATAGATTTTTAAGCAAAAAAATAAATACTAGTTCTATTCAAATTCAAATTACACTAATATCTTGAATTAAATTTAAAAAAAATTAAATTAATTCAAAATGATAATTAGAATTGAATTAGGTATAGTAATAGTATATATATAAAACCATACAAAAAATTGGAAGTTAATTCCATGAAAAAGTATGAAAAATTGAAGAAAATTGAAAAAATTCGAAACTGTACGGACAGTTCTGCGATCGCAGGAAACTATCAAGACAAAATTTCCGATTTTGTCAAATCTTCAAAAAATCATAACTAATTCAAATAAAATCCAAATTGAGTTCTGTAAAAGGCTAACTTGCTTAATTTTTTCCATACTATCCAATAAAAATAATTCCAGAACCGAAATAACAATTATTTTTCACGAAAATTTCACAATCATAAATAAATCATCAAATAACACTCAATACAACATGATACCATCCAAAGAACATACAAACAATCGTTTTAAAGTCCAAATTACATGTAAGTAAATCAATTACCATGGCTCTGAGGCCAGTTATTGGGAATTATTTTACCAGGATCTTAAATCTACTCACAAGTATGTTTATTAACACCCTAAATATGAACTTTCTAAAACGATAAAATAAACACATATAAAGTTAAGAAAACCTTACATTGATGCAGCGGAATAAATGTCTCCTTCCACTCAGATCTCTAACCCTTGATTCCTTTCTGTAGCAGAGTATAATCAAGATCTGAGCCCGAATCTTCTTCTTCTTCAAGCTTTGATCCTTCACAGTCTTCCAATCTATGATTGAGTTACTGCTTGCTGTGTGTGGGCACTTACTCTTTCACTAGGGTCACGGAAAAGATGAAGAAAAAGAGGGAGAAGTATTTCGGCCAAGGTAGAGAGTGAGGGAGGGCTCACTTTTTCTGAAGAGAGAAATTTCTGTCAGAAAGCTAATGAAAGCATGTGTTGTGAATGAGCCATCACTTTCTATTTATAGGCAACTTACTAGGTTTAGGTTAGGATTTATTTGGCATTAAAATAATGAAAATATTAATTTGAAAAAGCCTCTTAAGTGGCCGGCCATATGGTGTTAATGGGCCTCACTTAATTTTGCAATTTTATCAAATTTTATCTCTATTTTCTCAAAAATACCAATTTTCCAATTCTAACCTTTTAAATGCCAAAACTAATTATTTAATAATTAAAATACATTATTAAATAATATTGTCATTTAATTTAATTATTAATTAGACATAAAAAGTCCATTAATAAATAAATAAACCTAGAAAACTCTTTTCCTTACAATTTCACCCCTGCTTAGTGAAAATTCATAAAATCAGACATAGTCTAACTTTAGAATTATAATTGATCAATCACGAATCAATTAATGAGTCTTACAAGCAGAATGTTCTCAACTAGAATGGGGACCATGGATCTATATGCTAAGCTTCCAATAAGTGAACCAAATTTACCAAGTAAATTCCTACTTATTAATTCTTCGTTGAATCCACTCTTAGAACTTAGAATTGCACTCTCAGACTTATATAGAGCATATTGTATGTTTGACGATACCAATATACTATCTCATTTAACCATTGTTATAACCTTATTGTGATTTAAAGATCCTCTATATAGATGATTTACATCGAGATGGGATTTCTTTACCGTTCTCACCCCTCAATGTATTTTGCCCCTTAAAACACTTAGCTACCTGTAAATGGTGTTTAGTGATCTAATAATTAGTCAGTTAAACAAGAGCTCATCCATTTACTTCTATTTGCTAAGCTCGAAGGGAATCATCACTTAACTTCTATACACCAGTAGAAGCTATAGATTCCATATTTATGTTCAGCACTCCCACTCAATCATACTATCATGTTCCCAAAATATACGTATCACCCTGACCCAAAAGTAGGCTTAACTAATAAATTAAAGAACATGAATAGCACTCCTGAGTTGAGCCCAAGCATATCAGGATTTAGATTCTTTTAATCTTAAGATCAACTACTGATATTGACTTGGAAAGATATGTATAACGGTAAGTTTGTAATATCTTAACTTAGTTGCAATATCGGTCCTGTCCAATGTATACTCCATACATTCGAAACTGGTATACTTTACTAATGTCCTGGAAAGAACATAACACTTACTCCAAGTGTAAGTACACATCATCGCTGATTATCACATTAGTGTAAATCCAATAACACTGATGAAGCAGGGACCAAAACTTTTGATTCATATGATCACAATCACATTCCACTGTGTTGACGATACTGTAATTGTGAATAAACATATGATCTGGATTTAACTGATTTTGTGTGTATGAATGTAATAAACATATTAAACATATTAAACCATTAGCATGTAAAATTCATGCAAACATCAATCACTTCAAATTTCTTATATTGATAACTAATCAGATTGTAAAGAGTTTTATTTAGAGCATAAAACCTAACAAAATGTACGTATCACCCTGACCCAAAAGTAGGCTTAACTAACAAATCAAAGAACACGGATAACACTCTTGAGATTGAACCTAACCATATCAGGATTAAGATCATTTGATCTAGGATCAACAGGTGATATTGAATTGAATAGATATTACGGTAAGTTTTAATATATCTAATCAAAGTTCAATATCGGTCCCTTCCGATGTATACTCCATAAATCCGATACTGGTACACTTTGCCAATGTGCTGGAAAGGACATAACACTTTTCCAAGGTGTAAGAATACCTATCGCTGATTATACCATGTCAGTCTAAATCCAGTGTTCTGACAAATCAGGGAATAAACTTTTGAACATATAATTAAGATTATATTCCACTGTGCTGACAACACTATAATCTTTAACCAACTCATATGTTCTGGACTTAAAAAAAATTCATACATTATATACATATAATCATGAAATAAATCATGTGAACCATGCAACATAAAATGTTATTTCTGATCTTTATTAATAAGTAAATCTGATTATATGAAATGAGTTTTATGTAGGGCATAAAACCCAACAAACTCCCACTTGCACTAATATAAAACAAAAAGTGCAATTCAAATAATCATTAACACCTTGATACACAATTCAAGTGTAATAGTAGTAAACTCCTCGTAATAGGATCTGACAGGTTGAATTAACAACAACCTTTTCTCCACTATTACTTTCCCTTAATCACAAAATCCTTGATATTGTGAAATTCCTCTCTATATGTCTACTCTCTTGGGATACTGGATTCTATACTTTTGGGCAACTACTTCTTGGTTATTCAGGAAATAACCCTAGTAGTTAAGGCAGGTTGGAACACTGCCACATATGTATAGAACTTTCCTTAGACTGAATAAGTACCTTTCCTGCAACTTTTAACATTCAGTCTCTCTCTGGTGGAGTAAGAGATTTCAGATAGGTTTTTACACTTCTCCAAAATCACTACTCCACCCTTAAAGTAATCACCATCTCATCAGCAGACTTTCTAGCACACAGGCAAGTCTCGAAATCTGATGTGGTGTAGTCTAAGAGTTTTAAAACCACCCTTATTGACTAACATATAGTTCCTCTTCTTAATCTTAAAATTTACTTGATTGTCTTCCAATGTTCCTCTCCTGGATTAATCTGATACCTACTCATTACTCCCACTCAACAGCAGGTGTCTGGTCTAAGGCATACAAAAGCATATCTGAGACCTCTCACTGTTAATTTAAGAAATTCTTTCATGGCTTTATCTTCTCTGGAATAGTTGAGACTTTTCCTTAGATAAATAAAATCTATGTCTAAGAAGTTGTGAAGCTTCTATAGATTGCCATTGGAAAGAAAATGCTTCAGCATCTCATGCTTGGATTAGAGTAACTAATTACCAGGTATACCACAAGCCATAGGTTTAGATAAACTCAAACCTATCATACTAGGAAGAAGAAGTTTTGTTAAGTCCATTGAATAGACTTATGAACGAAAATTTCCTTTCATGTCCTTGTAATAGAAAACTTTAGGTTACTCCATGTGAATGGATCAAACCATAGTTCTATTGGCTTTCTTCTTAGTTTCTTATCTTGACAATCCATTACTTGTTTAAACTCACAATGGATTTTAATCACTAGTATCTTCCAAGTCATGAGAAGGTAAAGTTAACTCTCCCACTACGACAAGGTACCGTGAATTATGTCTAAGAAAACTAAATGGTATTGACCTCTTCGGTTGTGTTAAGACAACAGAGGCAGTGGGATCATCTTGTAACGAATAAGATGATAGAACACTTATGGAATCAAGAAAAAATATCTCCTTTATTTGCTACTTTATTTTCAGACTTAGTCATTTTCTTAGAAAAGTAGTATTTGTTTAAACAAACACTTTCTTATCTAATGACTATGGGATGATCCACCCCTAATCACTTAGAATAGCTAATAAACATGCAAACTAGGGTTAGCAGTTCTAGCTTTTCTCAAGATTTCGATTATGTTATCCATGAATCTAGTAATGATTTACATTAAGTATACAACCATTGCATCATTCTGAAATTTTATTTCCATAGAAGGATTTAGGCAACAACTAGTAACGAATCATCAATATGCAACTCAAATTTCTGGGGAGGTAAGTTTGGATATAATTCAAAATCAAATTAATGATCTTTGAACTGCATATCTACTAACTTTTTCTCTCCACCCCTATCAGTTCGCAAGATCTTTAACCACTTACCATTGCTAGAAATTCATGAAATTTTTCAAACATTTCAAATTTCTTTTGCATAAGGTAAAATCTAGAGTGATCGTTTTAAGAATACAACGAAAACTCATATCCACCCCTGAATGTACATCCATCTGCGAATGAACTTAATTTCAGTGGATATATGCATATTAACTCTTTGCAGAGAATGATCTTGTCAAAACCACTATGAACAAGATACAAATGCCATAGATTTATAAAATATGTGGTTGTATCTTTTGATGACTTAAGATAAGTTACATCAAAGAGTTCTTAGAATAGTGCAAGTGGATTCTGGTCACAGAATACTAAACTCATACAGTTTAAATCCATTGAAAGAAAATGGTTATGAAACACTTGTGAATGTGTAACTGTATAATGAGTAATTCTTTCTTGGACCACCATTACTAATCTAACTCTATGATGATTTGCCCATACAAGTAGGAGATTTCTAAGATTGAGGATTTATATCATTTTGGGATAGAATTTCGGGAATATAATCATATGCGTCATTTAATTTCTTAAGAGAAAATATAAAATGACATGAAATGATTTATAAACCATTCATCCAATGCTATGTTATTAAGCTGATTCGAAATGAATAAGCTAAGAGGAATTAGGATAATTTCGTTTTAAATAAGAATCCAACGATGCTCTGATTAGCGAGAGTCAAAGTAATCTTATTTATACAATCTTCTTGTTTTATATTGTAAAATACTAGTCTAAGGTGTCATCAATTGATGAACAGCTAGATGTTGCATATACAATATTTATCTTTCAAGATCTAACACTATTATGTTAGTCTAATGGTGAAAATCCATTAGGAATTTATCTCATTAGAAGAACAAGCCAAGTTAGACCAACAATGAAGATTCAAAATTAAACTACAATTTAATAACAGAAAATAACATGGTTCAATACAAATTCATACACAATTCAGAAATTATGAAGCATATAGCAAGTAGGAATGACAAGTGAAAATACTAAAACATACAATCCTAAATAATTTCCAAGGTTTTCAACAAACTGATATCAGTGTCTCGTTTAGGCGAGAGTCAAAGCTACCATCCATTGAATAGAGTTGTCAGCTCATCTAAAATGATCAACATTCTAGCAACCTTTTATTCGATCAAGATTGGAATCCGCGTTGTCCCGTTTAGGCGAGAGTCAAGGCTATTCTATCTTATGAGCTTCCACCATTGTTTCATATTCTTGCAAGTCTTATACAGTCGCCACCATTAGGGTGATCATAAACTATATAAAAACTTACAAGATTACTTATCTTTCAAGATTAAACGGTGCTAACTTGCTAATGAACGTTCCTCCATTAGGGAGGATTACTCACTAAAACAATAGCTATGTAAAACTAACAATGGAGATCGAATATCCTTATAATAAAAAAGCTCATTATTTAATGAATGTTGTATTTTCTTATTTATTTTAAATATATATTTATTTAATTAAAATTTCCAATTTAGAATGAAAAATTCCAAATATAAATTTTAATTTAATATTTATAAATTATACTTAGATGGATATGAAAATAACGTGAATTATTTCCATCTTAGTAATAATTTCCATAAATATTTAGAAAATTATTCAATTTAAGTTGTTTCAAAATTAATTTAAATTAATTTACAACTCAAAGTTAATTTTCTATAAATATATATTGCATTTCGAAAAATGAAGTGTATAAGAATACGACTTTCTAAAATGCTTTAAAATAAAATAAAAATAAATCCTGGAAAATTACTCTAATTTTATGTTGGCCCAAAATTAATAAAAATTAATTTTCAACAAAAAATATAATTTTCCTATTTAATTAAATATCTAAGAAAAATTTCAAATATTTAAGTATCATGATTAAAAATCAACTTAAATATTAATTTTCTATTTAATTAAATACATTAGAAAAATACTTCAAGCAAAACAGATATTATCTATCTAGACTTTCATGGACTAATTAATTCAATTTCTAATTATAATATATTTTAGTTCATTTATTTTAATTAATCATTAAATGAAAAAAAAATCATTGATTTAAGTTGGTCCAAAATTAAATAAACAATTTCAACTTTAATCTATTTTTCAAATAAAATTCGAAATTTCTGCATTAAAGAAATGCAATTTCGCAATTTTGGAAAAATGATTAATAAAATAAAATAAAATATATTTTGAAAATTATTCAGCTTTAAGTTATTCTGAAATAAGATTCCAAACTTAAGATAATTTTCAACTTTAATTAAATAACATGAAAATAACAATATTTAAGTATCATGATGAAAATCAACTTAGATATTGAATTTTCAATTTAATTAAATGTATTAAATTCAAGAAATAAATAATTAAGTATAGAGGAAACTTAATTATTAATTCTAGTTTAATACTAGGAAAATATACTAAACTTAGATTGTACCAAAATTAATTATGAGACAATTAATTTCACAATCAATGATATTTTCCTATTTAATATTAGAAATAATAACTAGTACTAGAAATAACTATCTAGAATATATCATTAACTAAGTGTTTTTCTAAAATTAACTTTAAAATATTGCATGAAAAATAAATTTCATATATTTTAAAAGTTAATTATGTTGCTAATTCAATTTTAATTAGGTTAGACTAATATAATTAACCTAATACAATTATTTAAATAAGGCAAATGGGCCTTCACAATTGAGGTAGTTCATGTGAGGGGGAGCTGGGTTCAGTATGTCGTACCCACTTCTATTGGCCCCCAACTCTTACACAAGGCCCAAAAGAGAGGAATTTAACCTTTAAATAAACAATTGTTATTCATTGAATAAGCCCAAATCT